>NW_016803233.1:1562309-1587703 GCF_001698545.2 Rhinopithecus bieti | reverse complement strand
TGTATTTCCTGTATTTGAATGTTGGCCTGCCTTACTAGGTTGGGGAAGTTCTCCTGGATGATATCCTCCAGAGTGTTTTCCAACTTGGTTCCATTTTCCCCCTCACTTTCAGGTACCCCAATCAGACATAGATTTGGATTTTTCACATAATCCCATACTTCTTGGAGGCTTTGTTCATTTCTTTTTCCTCTTTTTTCTTTAGACTTCTCTTCTCGCTTCATTTCATTCATTTGATCTTCAATCGCTGATACTCTTTCTTCTAGTTGATTGAGTCGGTTACTGAAGCTTGTGCATTTGTCACATATTTCTCGTGTCATGGTTTTTATCTCTGCCAGTTCATTTATGGCCTTCTCTGCATTGATTATTCTAGTTATCCATTCTTCCATTTTTTTTTCAAGACTTTTAGTTTCTTTGCGCTAGGTATGTAGTTCCTCCTTTAGCTCTGAGAAGTTTGATGGACTGAAGCCTTCTTCTCTCAATTCGTCAAAGTCATTCTCCATCCAGCTTTGATCTGTTGCTGGCGATGAGCTGCATTCCTTTGGAGGAGGAGATGTGCTCTTATTTTTTGAATTCCCAGCTTTTCTGCCCTGCTTTTTCCCTATCTTTGTGGTTTTATCCACCTTTGGTCTTTGATGATGGTGACGTACTGATGGGGTTTTGGTGTGGGTGTCCTTACTGTTTGTTAGTTTTCTTTTTAACAGTCAGGCCCCTCAGCTGTAGGTGTGGTGGAGATTGCTTGAGGTCCACTCCAGACCCTGTTTGCCTGGGTATCAGCTGTGGAGGCTGCAGAAGATTGAATATTGCTGAACAGCGAGTGTTCCTGTCTGGTTCTTGCTTCATCTCAGGGGTGTACCCTGCCGTGTGAGGTGGGTGGTGTCGGTCTGCACCTAGTGGGGGATGTCTCCCAGTTAGGCTACTCAGGGGTCAGGGACCCACTTGAGCAGGCAGTCTGTCCATTCTCAGATCTCAACTTCCGTGTTGGGAGATCCATTGCTGTCTTCAAAGCTGTCAGACAGTGTCTTTTACATCTGCAGAGGTTTCTGCTGCTTTTTGTTGAGCTTTGCCCTGTCCCCAGAGGTGGAGTCTACAGAGACAGGCAGGCCTCCTTGAGCTGCTGTGGGCTCCACGCAGTTCGAGCTTCCTGGAGGCTTTGTTTACTTAAGCCTCAGCAATGGTGGGCACCCCTCCTCCAGCCTCGCTGCTGCCTTGCAGTTAGATCTCAGACTGCCATGCTAGCAATGAGGGAGGCTCCGTGTGTGTGGGACCCTCCCAGCCAGGTGTGGGATATAATCTCCTAGTGTGCCGTTTGCTAAGAGCCTTGGTAAATCACAGTATTAGGGTGGGAGTTACCAGATTTTCCAGGTATTGTGTGTCTCAGATTCCCTTGGCTAGGAAAAGGGATTCCCTTCCCCCCTGTGCTTCCCAGATGAGGCGATGCCTCGCCCTGCTTCAACTTTCGCTGATCAGGCTGCATCAGCTGACCAGCACCGATTGTCTGGCACTCCCCAGTGATATGAACCCTGTACCTCAATTGAAAATGCAGAAATCACCCATCTTCTGTGTCACTTGTGCTGGGAGCTGGAGGCTGGAGCTGTTTCTATTCGGCCATATTGCTACAACTTTTCTTAAGTTTATTGGTAATTTAAATATACTCTTATGAAATTTCTATTCAGGCTTTTTGCCCAAGTTTTGCTATTCAGTGGTCTGTCTTGTACTTATTGACTAGTAGCAGTTCTTTATATATTGTGAATATAAATCCTTTCTTAGCATGTGTTTTGCAATTATCTACCCTTACCCTGTGGCTTACCTTTGTTTTTGACTCATTTTATTCATTACTGAATATTTTGCAATATCCTGATGTTGTGAAAACATCAGTAAAATCATGCCTCTGCAACTCCTTTACTGTGGAAATTCAAATGTGTTCATTATCTTCTCTAAATCTCAGCTTCCTATCTACAAAATGAAAATAATGACCTCTGCATAACCTACATCATACCGTTTTTGGGAGGAACAAGTAGATACTACATGTGCAATAGTTTGAGAATTTATACAGTATTTAGGTTACAAATTATAACTATGCTTTAATCACCTTTATGGATTACTTTTCTTACTACTAGTAGTCATTAAGTTGTCTCCAGAAAAAGAAATAATCAAGTTTTGTGCTGCATAGAAAAATAGAATAGGTAGAAATCCCCTGTGAGAGTGATATCCTTGTTCGTAGCTGTGGGATAAGAACTTTTAGTTATGCCACCTATACAGGAATAGAATCTCATAAGACTAATATAAATTCCCCCAGATATAAGCCTCAGCACTTACATAATAAATATTTTTAGAACCTGACATTCTTTATGTCTCATTTCTTCTAAGTTCTCTTACTTTCAAATTAATATATCCAATCAGGCAAGAATATCTTCCCCAAGAAAGTGGTGCCATTCTCCAGGAATCTGGAATGAACCTGTATCAGAATGAGGTTTTTAATCTATTTTATTCCCACAAAGCAAGTAGCAATTGACTTTTCTTGAGAACTTAATGATTTAGGACTGTGGGAGATAAAAGAAATATGTAATTAATAAGAGGTCAGATGCTGACGCTTTGAGATCATCTCATCCTACCTCCTACTTTCATACCTGGGAAAACGGAGGCTGTGAGAGAGAATTACATACCTAAAGAGGTACCTGAAGTAAGGGAAGGACTAAAGACTAGAACTATGCTTTAGAGATTCTGCAGGCAGTCTGTGCATCTGGAGGCAGTGTATCTGTTTTATTCACAGCTATAGGATGTGGTGCACCAACACAATACCTGTCCATCAGCCTGCCTGCTACTTTTTAAACACAAAACTCATTCCCATCTTCAAGGAGAACTAACTTAATAAACACTTAGCTATTAAAAATATATAACATAACAAAACAACTAATTGTTCAGGAAACGTACACAGCTGGGAACATTTGTACAAATGATTACTTATGAGATCCCACTCATGTTCCTCAGAGAATCCTCCCAAAACCACCCACACCTTAAGACAAGAGTTAATCTGTATTATCTTAGCAATGTTCTTAATTTGATCACGGTAGTGTGTGTTGTACTACCTCATATTATACATAGCTATTCATGTTTTTAAATCCACTGGACTGTGACTAATACAGACCTTGGTAAAATAACGTACATTTTAGTAAATAGCATTTCCACTTCTTATTCTGAGTCTTTAGGGAAAAAAAAAAAAAAGTCAGACTTTGGTATGGCCTGGTTGTGGCCAAGTGAACTAGGTACCTGGTAGGTGATCCATAAAGAGCTGTTACAGGAGTGATTTAATCAACCAACAAACATTTAATGGTTGATTTATATACTACTCTAGTATCTCAACCTATATTACCAGTGCTACTCAACCAAGGAAAAGTTTACCCCTTCCCCCAGGAGAGATTTAGATATTTTTGGTTTCCACAGTTGTGGGGAGTGGATGGGGTACTGAGTTCATATAGGCATCTAGTGGATAGAGATCAGCGATGCTGCTGAGCACCCTACAAAGCACAGGATAGTCCCTACAGCAAGGACTTATTGGGCCCAAAATGTCAATAGTGCCAAGGTTGAAAAACCCTGCTATGTATCCATTGTGACTAAAGTATTATCTAATGGCCTGCATAGTCCAGAAGAAAGACTATAATTGGTTTAATTAGGAGATATATCTCCTTTATGGGGAAGAAGTTTGCAATTATGCAGCTCTCTTTCTTTAAACCTTGAAGTAAATGAGCCAGCCTTGTTCATCTGTGGAGATTCAACAATGAGTGTTCTGATCCAATTGACAGGTTACCTTTGAATCATTGAAGTCATTGAACAATTACTTACTGTATGGCTAACAGTTGCCTGTAGCACTGTACTAAACTAAAAGACAAGGCAAAATAGAAACAATTCCCACGGAATTACTGCTTTCCACTTTTCAAAACATTTTTACTTTTTGACCTCACAACTCCACTTTAAGATAAGGAGGACATGTATTATTGGCCCAATCTGACAGGTGAAGAAACTAAGACACACAGCTGTATATAAATGGAGCCCCTATCTGCCAAAGATTAGAATTCTTTCACTAATGTAAATGTGAAACCATTGCTTGTATAAAATTGGCAACAAGCAACACAATGAAACCTATTACAATGGCATGGACACTTCGTAGTTGCCTATTTGGAGTCAAAAAAGTGGTAAAGGAAAGCAATACTAACTCTTCCTCGGGCACCTCTTTGGTAAAACAACCCATTGCAATCAGGATTAAGAAGCTCAGCTGAACTAACTAGTCCTAGAAGGTTCTCCCTATCTAGGTGGATCCGATGGTCCCATTAAGATCAGCACACCCCATCATAATTGAACTAGTTTCTGTGAGCTATCTTATAAGACTTTATCATTTAAAATAAGTACAAACATACATAAAAATAATAAATGCACATTTTGTCAAATAACAGGACTTATTTTTCTGAATTTATTGATGAAGATACTAACACTGTTAGTAGTTAGATGACTTGCCCAAGGCCACATGTTGGCATGGTGGTGATTACATGACATGGCCTTTTGAAACTGACGCTTTTGTCCCTGAACTCTCTCCTCTTTTTAAATCATCATTACCACTTCTCTACCTACCACTCTTAATTTTCTTTAGCAAAAAAAAAAAAAAAAAAAAAAAAAATATGCTGGTAGAGGGAAGCACAAACTCAGAAAAGTATGATACCTCTAGGGATTTTTTTATGACTCACTAAAATAACTGAATGCATCCTCTGGGAAACAGAGTCAGAGTAAAGAATGTGGGAAGATATTCTCCTTCCTCTGAACCAACTGGATGTGACATTCTCTGATTGACATTTTTAGATTCCCAAGGGGAGAACAGAACTCTGTGTTCCCTAAGTATGAAGCCCTGAGATGACAGGCATCTTTATCTTTTCCAAGAAAAAATGGGATCACCGTGACCAAAAAAGTAGCCTTTTCTCTACCAAGAGGCACAATTGAGACAAGGAAATGTTCCCTGCAAAGGAAGCCAACACCCACAGATTCCAAGCCTGGCTACGGTCAAGTGGACCAGGCACACTGAATTCTGGTCATTGCATCTGCTAGGGTAGATGGTCCTTGATTTAATTTCAAACCATGTCTATCAGTCTCAACAATAATTTGATATATGAGACACATATAATTACACAGTAAATTTTATGTTTTTAATTGAGTTACTCATAATATGTATTCCCTAGTGGTGTTTTGAGCATACAGAATATTAACAATTAGAATCATGGCTATTCTTCTCAGGATCATCTCTGATAAAGGAGCATTATTACACTCCTATAGCTTGGGGGATAGTGTGTGATCAATAACGGTGTTATGTTTATGGAGCAAGGAAATTTTTCATTTTCTATAATAATATCAACAACAATTGAGAGCCTTTCATGAAACTACATTAGTACTAGAGAGAGGAGAAAAATCAGCTACAATTTCACTCTCATAAGATAACTGACTATTTGATTCTATTAAAGTAATCATTGTAATTACTTATCATGTATGTGGTTCTGTGCTACACACACGAGGTATAAAGAGGAATTTGAGAAGCAATCTCTATGCTCAAAGAGAGACAAACCTACTCCTAAATAACTTCATACCATGGTGATAACACCATCGTAATTGTTTGCATAAAGTGCTATGTTAGTGCAAATGTAGGAGTGACCAATTCTACAAAAGTTATTAAACAAAGGTTGTGAATAAAATGTAACAAATGTTTGAGGCTGTTGGGACTGCCAGTAAGACCAATCAGTCTTAGTCCTATAAGATGGTCATCCAAACCCTAACTCAATGACCAGTGGTTGATTCAGTGACCACACAGACACACAGACTTATTTAACTACCACCCCATCAAGGCACAAGATTTCTTTCACTGGGAAAGTTTCTTTGTAGGGCTATTGTATTCAGTTCTCTGCTTTCATTTCATAAACTGAGGTCAGGAAGCCAGTCCAGAATATGAGTAACTCTTAAGTCTTACAAAATTTCACAAGAAGGAAAGATAATTGTATGTGTGTGCAGGGCCAGATTTCAGGGAGGCGATAGTCTTACTAGTCTCAATGGAGACAATGATCGAAACTATTACTACTCAGTCTCTGCTTCTTCCAGAACAGCTGAGCAAAAGCGTTTTGACATTTAGTCTTTTAAGCCTAGATCGGCATTATTTCATCTAACTGATCAAGAAGTGTATAAAATGATGTGTATACTTATGTAGTAAACCTTTAGTCTCTGGCCTCTTAAGACCAGTTAAACCTTCCCAATATCCCATGATCCATCAATAAACTGCCCGGCCTTAACTTACATTAAGCCCTGGGGAATCAATAACAAATGGGCCATAATCCCTGTCTTCCAGCATTGCACACTTCAGGGAAGAGAAAAGTACCTAAACTGGCAATTAAAAGTCTTATTCCAGGGTGCTTCATGAACTGAGGAAGGGTTCAGAGTGCAGGCTCTGGAGAGCTGAGAGGTGGAAGGAAGACTTCCTAGATGAAGTACTATCTAAGCTAAGTCCTGAAATACACGAAGGAGAATCTAAGTGAAAAAGGATTAGGGAAGGGCACATTTCAGGCAAAGGAAGCAATAAAAACTAAGGCCTAAGAAGGAGAAAAAGGCAAGGTACTGCCAGGACCCTAAAGAAGTTCTTAATAGATGGAACATAGCAGGGAAGACATGAACGATTGGGAGTGGAGAGAGATACTGCTAGAATTGTATGCTAGTCAGTTTCTGTAAGTTCAGATTTATTTCAAAGGCACTAAAATTTTGAAGGTTTTTAATAGGGTAGTATATGAATGTGGTGTGGTGTGTGTGTGTGTGTGTGTCTGTGTGTGTGTAAAGAGTACCCCAAAGGCTGGGGAAAAGTGGATTAGTGGGGATCAAGACTAAAATTAGTAAACAAACTAGGAGGCTGTTTTGTGTCCCAGAAAGGAAACGATGGAACATTGAAATAAGAAGAATGGCAGTGTATTAGAGACACATTAGTGTAATAAAGAATGTTCAAGGACTTGAAAAGGAGAATTGGCAGTTGATTGGATGTTGAAACTGAAGGAAAGGGAAGGCTCAAGGATATTTAAGTTTAGATTTAGAAATTGGATATATAATGGTCCTATTTACTGAGAGCAGTAATACTTTTAAATTTTTTTTGCTTTTTTCCACCCAGAAGCAGATTGTTACTGGAGTAATTTAGCAAACAAATTAAATGATTGTTCTACAAAAGTGATTTATTAAATACTGGCTTTCTCTCTATTACTAATTAGATTTATTATATATGAGGCTGCTCAGGAGAGTGTAGTTTGATCTAAAATTGTAAATTGTACACTTATGCTGCTTAGCAAAGATAAAAACATGCAGGAGAATCTATGAGTACTGAATAAACAACTGTTAATTGACATATGCAAGACTACTGGCAAGTCCTTCCACACATACATACTTAACCCAGAGTAATGCAAGGTGCTGTGAAAAATGGATCAAGTAGAAGAGCTTTGGCTGCCTGTGCTTTTTGGGCCCTAAGAAATTATTGCCGAGACCAATGTCATAGAGATTTTCCCCTTTTTTCCCCCTTTCTAGTAGTTTTACAATTTTAGGTCTTACATTTAAGTCTTTAATTCATTTTGAGTTGATTTCTGTATATGGTGTTGAGATAAATATAAAAATCTCTTTCTTCTTCAGATATCCAATTTTCCCATAGCAATTTATCAAGGACACTTTTCTTTCCCCATTGTGTGTTTTTGGTGACTTTGTTCAATCAAGTGATCATAAATATGTGAATTTTCTTCTGGGCTTTCTATTGGTCTATGTGTCTGTTTTTAATGCCAGTATCATGCTGTTTTCATTACTATAGCTTTGTAGTATATTTATAAGTGGCATAATGTTTGCTTCCATATTTTCAGTACCTATCTCAAATAAGTGCCCATCTGGGGTTCCTAGAACAACAGTTCTGGAACCAAGTTATCTTTTCACCTGATGTTATGTTACCTAATTCTGGTTTCTTTATTGTATACAGGAAAGAAGCTGGACACAGTCACACAGTATATCATTTCATTTATATGATATATCTAGAATAGGTAAATCCATACAAACAGAAAGCAGATTAGTGAGTGCCACAGGGTATGGGAAAGGGGGAAAGAGAGTAACTGCTTAACCATTTTGAAGTTTTCTTTTGGAGTAACAAAAATATTTTTGAGCTAGAGAGACATGGTGTTTGTACAACGTTATGAATGTACTAAATGTCACTGAATTGTTCACTTTAAAATGGTTAATTTTATGTTACGTGAATGCCACCTCAATATACTTTTTTAAAAATATGCACAGGGGAGAAATAATCATGCCAAGGACAAAACCTCCCACTTCCCTTGGCTACAGTTCTCATCTAAACCTGAGGGATATTTGATTTCTGGTCTTCCTCCACCCTTTCAGGAGATCATCACTTCCTTAAACAAACATAATGTTTAGCCTGACAAATCGATGTGACAATTAGAGAAATATTTGAAAGTTTGAACTATGTATAAAGTTATGTAAATAACTTTAAAATTATAAAGTAAATAGCAGGCTCATTTTTAACCTTTAGTCTTCATGCTATAAAATCTCTTTGACAAGTTAGTGATTTAATGTGGGGAGGGGCATCTATAAATATGTCGATGTTCCTGACTGTCTGGAAGTTTCGTTTTCTTTCTCTTAAAGTCATGTTTTCCATTGTCCTGCAGATCTTTTAGCCAAAGCTAGGGCATTTGTTGTGGGGATCACCTTATGGCCTCCCCTCCCATAGTAAGCTGTCCCAGTGGCTCTCCAAGGACATGCTGCATTTACAGTGTATCCATTTCAAAGATTGACTAATTGCTCCACAGGCTGCAAAAAGTGCACTCTCAAATCATAAAAGGGAAACATTCTGGCTTTTCCCAGGCCACAAAGCATGACCAAGTTGATTAGGACCCATAATTCACACTGCCGATACCTGAGCTTCATCCTCCAAGAAACAGCTGCCTTATAAAAGCAGAGATAGAGAACGTATATCACACTGTTCAGGCAGCCATAGTCACAGCTTTGCATTCACAATAAATGGCTTCTGCCCTGTCTGGCCAGGGCTGCACTGGAAATGAAACAATAAGAGTGGGAAATAGTCTTTATTTATTGAGTTCACTACCCTAAACATCAAATCAAAGCCCAGCCTACACAGTTCACAGAATCCAAAGAACTGAAGATGAAAAACACTTTGGTGGACAAGTGATCTATTCCCAGAAGCTGGCACTGAACATTCTCCCCACAGGATATTTGTCAGTGTCCAGATCTCCAATATTTGAGTGAGGAAGCAATCCGTACTCTGCTGTGACACACATCATTTAGGGATGATGGGCCTCGCCAATGCCTGTTTGAGTTCTCGTGGCTCAAAAAGGAGCTCCTGCTTGCAATTAGAAGGTAATAAAAAGAGGCATCATGATAAACATTACAAAAAGGAACCTTTTGTGGCCATATGTGTCAAGCTGGGAGATACAGAGTGAAAGAAACCATTTCATAGCTTAGGGGATAGTCATATTCTGTGGGAAAATCCGGTGAGTGAATGCTCTTCTGGAGAAGATACAGCCGGTCTTGGAATTTATATGTTGTGATAAATCAATCTCTTGCTGACAAGGAGCTCTAAAGTGACACTGTGTATCAGTAGGTCAGACAAACAAGCTTTAGAATTGCCCAGATGTTGCTTTGAATCAGAGCGCTATACTTCATTCATTCAGTCAATCATCCAACATGTATTTCCAAGTGGCTACTGTGTGCTTAAGGATCAAGCAGTGGATGAGCTAGGACCCTCCTTTCAAGCTTGTCACCCAGGGTATATTGAACAAGAAAGCTGGCATCATAATACAGCTGAGAAGTGCTTTGATGAGATGTGACACAAGGTGGGACTATAAAGGAGAAGGAATTGACACAGGAGGGAAGGCCAGGATTCCTAGAGAAACTGACATCTAAGCAGAGGCCTGAAGCCCAAATGGAAATTAGCAAATGGAAATTAGCATACGTGGAGATGTAAGATGGGAAACAAAGTGTGTATGAAAAGACCCAGAATATAACAAGTATCAGGGGTTCAGAGAAAAACAAAATGGGCCTGGACTTGGTAGCATCATGAGAAAGAGTTCTGACAGGCAGAAGGTAAAGAAAAGAGACTTGGCCGGGCGCGGTGGCTCAAGCCTGTAATCCCAGCACTTTGGGAGGCTGAGACGGGTGGATCGTGAGGTCAGGAGATCGAGACCAACCTAGCTAACACGGCGAAACCCCGTCTCTACTAAAAAATACAAAAAAACTAGCCGGGCGAGTTGGCGGGCGCCTGTAGTCCCAGCTACTTGGGAGGCTGAGGCAGGAGAATGGCGTAAACCCGGGAGGCGGAGCTTGCAGTGAGCTGAGATCTGGCCACTGCACTCCAGCCTGGGTGACAGAGCGAGACTCCGTCTCAAAAAAGAAAAAAAAAAAGAAAAAAAAGAAAAGAGACTTAAGAATTATATGCAGAGATGTGACATAGGAACATAAACTGTAGGAAAATGTTACTAATCGGATAACTTTTAATAAACCACTTAATCCCACTAAGCCTCAGTTTTCAATATGGATAAAACTACCTACTTTGCTTTGCAAATTAAATGAGATAATGTATATAAATTCCTCAGTGCCTGAATCCTAGAAACTACTCAGCAATAACCATAACAAAATATATGAACTGAATTTTGAAATAACTTTTAACCTTTATTTTCGTACAACTTCTACTGTTTTATAAAATGTTTTTTGTAAATTCAGGTACTAAGTGGCTAATTTAATATTTCAGCTTTTGGAGAGTTGGAGAGATTTATTTCTTTAATCAATTATTCAATATATTTAGTAAGCATGTTTTCTGTGCTGTTCACTGAACTTGTCATTGGAGTTGTAATGATGAAAATGTTGATTGAATGATGTTCCTGTTAGAAGAAGAAGCAGTTGCTTAAATTAAGTATCAAGCAAATAAGCGGGCCAGTGTGGTTTGAGGTTTATTGCAGAGGCTACTGGTTGCTGCCAAGTATCTACTCTCTTTTCTTTATGAAAATAATTCTCATTTTTGGTGTTGATACTGTTCTGTTTCATGACCTGGGTGTTGTTTACACAGATGGACTTCCTTTGAGAAAATTTGTAAATATATACACTTATCTGGGCATATTTATCTGGCTAAAAAGATTACATTTGTAAGACTCCCTTGCAGCTAGGAATGTAATATTACTGAGTTCTAGCCAATAAAGAACAAACACAGGCCAGGCGTGGTGGCTCACACCTGTAATCCCATCACTTTAGGAGACCGAGGTGGGCAAATCATGAGGTCAGGAGTTTGAGACCAGCCTGACCAACATGGTGAAACTCCATCTTTACTAAAAATACAAAACTTAGCCACACCTGGTGGCGTACATCTGTAATCCCAGTTACTCAGGAGGCTGAGGTAGGAGAATCGCTTGAACCCAGGAGGAAGAGGTTTCAGTGAGCCGAGATAGTGCCATTGCACTCCAGTCTGGGTGAGAGTGATACTCTGTCTCAAAAAGAAATTAAAAAAAAAAAAAAACACACAGATGTTGAGTGGTATTGCTGGTAAGTCTTCTTAAAGGAATATGGAAGTGATCGTCCCCAATTTCCTCCTCAATACTGAGTTCAGGAAACACATATGATGTGTATGTAGACTATCTTGAATCATGAGGACAAAAATCATACCCTAAGGATATTTGAGAGGTTAGCTAGAAAAAGCCTTGGCCCTGCCTAACAACTTTTCACAACTGCTATGCCTCCAGATTTACTTTACATGAGAAAGAATGGGAAAAAGTAATCGTTTTTTGTGAAACGGAGTCTCGCTCTGTCGCCCAGTTGGAGTACAGTGGTGTGATCTCAGCTCACTGCAACCTCCGTCTCCTGGGTTCAAGCAATTCTCCTACCTCAACCTCCTGAGTAGATGGGATTACAGGTGCCCACCACCATGCCCAGCTAATTTTTGCATTTTTAGTAGAGATAGGGTTTCACCATGTTGGCCAGGCTGGTCTTGAACTCCTGACCTCAGATGATCCACCAACCTGGGCCTCCCAAAGTGCTGGGATTACAGGTGTGAGCCACCGCACCTGACCAAAGTGTTCTTTTTAAAAGCAGTTACTTTGGGTTTTCCTGTTAATTCAGCTGAAATTAATACTAACCCATACAAGGTTCAAAGTTGAATTCTATTCAACCCTTGCTTTCACAGCCAAGAAAACCCAGGTGACTTTTTAAAAATTACCTGAAAGAGCACCTAGAAACAGCAGAACACTCAGAGTCTTATTTTAAATTCTGGCTTTTTATTTTTTTTGAGACAGGGTCTCACTCTGTTGCCCAGGCTGGAGTTCATTGGTGGCAATCTCAGTTCACTGCAACCTCCGCCTCCCAGGTTCAAGCAATTCTCATGCCTCAGCCACCTGAGTAGCCAGGATCACAGGTGCATGCCACCATGCCCGGCTAATATTTTGTGTTTTTAGTAGAGACAGGGTTTTGGCATATTGGCCAAGCTAGTCTTGAACCTCTAACTTAAAGTGATCCATCCGCCTCAGTCTCCCAAAGTGCTGAGATTACAGGCATGAGCCATGGAACCGGGCATGTCTGGCTTTTTTATTGTTTAATTGCAACTCCATATTCTCAAACATAATATGGTGATGAAAAGTCTATGTTTTCTCCATTATTAGCTCTCTTTCCTGGCAGTAGCCCAGTCTGAATCTAGTTAACTTAAAAAAAAAAAAAAAAAAAAGGAATGTATTGGAGTGCTGACAAAGATCTCACAAAATAAATTGATAGGCTAGTATCCAAGCTTAGAAACAAAGCAAAAATCAGAGTCAAAAATCAAACTAGGATCCCCGCAACAAGAGCCAGTCTATCATCTCATTAGAGTGCCATACCTAAAATGAAGGACTCTGTTTTTCTTTGTTGTGAGTCACTTGATTCCACATGCAAAGTTCTGGGAGAAAGAGTGTGATTGACTCAGCATAGATCAAAAACCCCTGGACTTCTTTGAAGCAGTGAGAGAAAGAGTCTGGAGGGAGGAGAGTGTACTAGCCTTCAGGGACCTCTAGTTCTCTATTGGAAGGGCAGTGGACATTGATTTATAGTCCCACCGAGAATATACAAAACGGGGGCTAGTTAGGTCCCTTAAATTAATGGATGCTAGATAGTCATAAATTAACAAATATCCACTCTTTCTACCTCACAAGGCTGTTGAGAATGGAATAAATTAGACAAAAACTCTGAAAACTGAAACCCACTATGCAAATATTCATTGCTGTCATTATTATTATTGTTATTAATATCAGGATTTATGAAAAGAAAATATTTTCAAATTATGGTCATTTTAAATTTTAAGGAATTCTTCCCTTTATTAAAGAAATCATTTTATTAAGTATTAAGCACTAAAGTAGTGACCTGTCTCTCAAATTAATAGCAGACAATGGGTGTAAATAATGTTGACAACCAGTAAGCAAAAAACAATTCTCTGGAATGATTAACAATTTGATAGCTGTACGCCAAAGGACATGGCAGAATTAAAATTTTAACCATTAAAAAAAAAAAAAAAAAAACAATTCTCATTTTTACACCAGTTTGGAAGGTCATATTTCATATTATTTGGGCTTTAAAGAGGCTCATGGAGAATGAGCCAATGTAAATTTCTAGACAGAAATCATCACTTATAAAGGAATTCTTAGCAGAGAGCTTTGAGTGAATGAATAGCTTCAGAGAGAATTACAAAATCTTGAAATTTCACATAAATATTTGGTTTGCTGCATGTAAAAGTATATGTATAGACACACACACACACACACACACAGAGAGAGAGAGAGAAAGAGTCAATACCTTTCTCAGATTCAGTTGTTGAAAGATGTATGACCCTAAAAACACCAAGAATCATTAATTTTTAATGCAAAGGGAATTCCTGCAATATGAAATCAGAAATATCTGGGTTCAAATTCTGGTTATCTGCCATAAGTTCAAAACTGTGCCAATCAATGTAAACCATTGTATACCAATGTAAACTCATAAACTCTTCCTTATTCTTCAGGAACTTAGACTCTCACATGAAAGATAAGAATAGGTATATCAATTAAAATACCTTGGGCTACAAATAGCCCAGATAACCAAACTGAAGTTAGCTTAAATAATACAGAAATGGTTTGTGAAGCTCCCAAGAATAGACATTGAGAGGTAAGGCGGATTTCAGAGATGGCTGAATGCAATGGCCTTCCTTGCATTACTCCGCGGTGCTCTTGGCTCGGCCTTCCTCTCTGTTTTGGCTTCTTTTTTAGGCTAACATCTCTTGTGGTTACAAAATAACTACGAATGTCCCAAACTGAGTGGACAAAAATAATATCCAAGCAAGTGCATATCATTCATAGTTCAGCTTTTCCCCACTCAGAGAACCCTGCACAATTAAGTAATCAATACATATCTTTTAATAAAGAAGTGATTGGGGCCGGGCGCGGTGGCTCAAGCCTGTAATCCCAGCACTTTTGGGAGGCCGAGGACGGGCGGATCACCAGAGGTCAGGAAGAATCGAGACCATCCTGGCTAACACGGGTGGAAAACCCCGTCTTCTACTAAAAAATACAAAAAACTAGCCGGGCGCGAGGGTGGCGGGCGCCTGTAGTCCCAGCTACTCGGGAGGGCTGGAGGCAGGAGAATGCATAAAAACCCGGGGGAGGCGGAGCTTGCAGTGAGCTGAGACTCCGGCCACTGCCACTCCCAAGGCCTAGGTGACAGGAGCAAGACTCCGTCTCAAAATAAAAATAAATAAAAAAAAAAAAAAAAAGAAGTGATTGGATAAATGCATGAAGAGTTAAATAATCATCCATGGCAGGCATGAGGAAATAAGCATTTTAGAAAAAATATATAATAGATCAAAGAAAGAAATTATAAATTGAGGGAACACAGAAAACTTCTAAAGAATCTCATGCTTTGAATAGATAAAGGGTAGCAGACATAGCATTCCAGGCATATACAGTTGGTATTTTGTTTAAAGTAAATAAATTCATAAATGAAAAAAAAAGATATGCAATTTCAGGGAAACTTTCCATCCATTCCAAGTGGTTTCATATTTTGAGTTGCAACATTAAGAAGTTACTAGGACATTGGAAGTTTCCATGGAAACTTGTATCCTGCAGAATCTCAAATTACCTCATGCAATAATGATCGTCACCAACTAAGGTAGTAAGATTAATACATATGATGAAATTGAGGCTTAAAATTTTTCACACAATGAAACCTCATTATATTTCTTATTCTCCACTATTTTTATAGTTCTTTTAAATATTCATTGAGTGCTTTCCATATGTTGAGCTCTGTGTTAGGTACTTTCAAATGATGTATTTAAAAAAAAAAAAAACTCAGAATGAGGTTATTATCATTATTTTACTTTTACCATTTAACTAACAAATAACCAACTAATAAGTATCAGAGCTGGAATTATAATATATGAATGAATATATATGAGTTAATTTTAACTATTTATATTCTATGTAAAAGACTAAACTACTTTTAACTATACTAAAAGTAACACTTTAAACAGGAGCAAATGTTATAATGATTAAAAATAACTGTAGGCTAGTTATGCGGGAAAATCTACTAGCTATTCCCAGTACCCTTCTTCTAGGCAATTTTGGATAACAGAAAATACTTAAAGAATATATGGGCATACTTTGTTTTATTGTGCTTTGCTTTATTGTGCTTCACAGGTATCAGATGTTTTACAAATTGAAAGATTGTGGCAACCCTGTGCCAAGCGAGTCTATGGGCACATTTTCCAACAACACGTGTTTGCATTATGTCTCTGTGTCACATTGTGGTAATTCTCACAATATTTCAAACTTGTATTACTATTATATCTGTTATGGTGTATTAGTTTATTATCACATTGCTATGAAGGAATACCTGAGACTGAGTAATTTATAAAGAAAAGGGGTTTAGTTTGCTCACAGTTTTGCAGGCTTTACAGAAAGCATGATGCTGGCATCTGCTGGGCTTCTGGGGAGAGCTCATGAAACTTACAATCATGGCAGAAGGCAAAGGGGAAGCAGGCATGTCTTACATGGCCAGAGCAGGGGGAAGGGGGCCGTGCCAAACACTTTTAAACAACCAGATCTCTCAATAACTCCCTCACTCACTATTGTCATGACAACACCAAGGGGAATAGTGTTAAACCATGAGAAACTACCCCACAATTGGATCACTTCCCACCGGGCCCCATCTCCAACACCGGGGATTACAGTTCGACATGAGATTTAGGAGGGACACAGATCCAAACCATATCATATGGTGATCTATGATCAGTTATCTTTGATATTACTCTTACAATTGTTTGGAGCACCACAAATCACTTCCATATAAGAGAGTGAACTTATTGATAAGTACTGTTTGTGTTCTGACTGCTCCACCATCTCTCTTCCTCTCCTTGAGCCTCCCTATTCCCTGAGACACAACAATATTGAAATTACACCAATTAATAACCCTATAATGAACTCTAAGTGTTCAGGTAAAAGGAAGAGTCATGCATCTCTCACTGTAAATAAAAACCTAGAAATGATTAAGGTTAGTGAGGAAAGCTGAGATAAGTCAAAAGCTAGGGCTTTTGTGTCAAACAGCCAAATGGTGAATGCATAGAAAATTTTGAAGAAAATCAAAAGTGCTATCCAGTGATCACATGATTGATAAGAAAGCAAAACAGCCTTATTGCTAATATGGAGAAAGTTTTAGTAGTCTGGATGGAAGATCAAACCAGCCACAACATACCCTTAAGCCAAAGCCTTATCCAGAGCAAAGGCCAAATGCTCTTCAGTTCTACAAAGAATAAGAAAGGTGACAAAGCTGCAGGAGAAAAGTTTGAAGCTCGCAGAGGTTGGCTGATGAGGTTTAAGGAAAGAAGCTGTCTCCATAGCATAAAAATGCAAATTGAAGCCACAAGGGCTAATGAAGAAGGTGCAGCAAGTGATCCAGAAGATCCAGCTAAGCTAATTGATAAAAGTGGCTACATTAACAGATTTACAATGTAGACATAACAGCCTTCTATCAAAAGAAGATGCCATCTAGGACGTTCATAGGTAGAGAGAAAAAATAGTGCCTGGCTTCAAAACTTCCAAGGACGGGCTGACTCTCTCATTAGCAAATAATGTAGCTGGTGACTTTGACTTGAAGCCACTGATCATTTACCATTCTGAAAATCCTAGAGCCCTTAAGAATTATGCTAAATTTGCTCCACCTAACTGTATAGATGGACCAATGAAGCCTGGATGACTCCACATCTGTTTCAGCATGGTTTACTGGATATTTTAAGCCCACTGTTCAGACCTACTATTAATTTTAAAAGATTCCTTCCAAAATATTACTTGGTAATGACAATGCATCTCATCCTCCAAGAACACTGATGGAGATGTACAAGGAGATTAATGTTGTTTTCATGCCTACTAACATAATGTCCATTCTTCAGCCCATGGATCAAGGAATAATTTTGACTTTCAAATCTTATTATTGAAGAAATTCACTTCAAAAGGCTATCGCTGCCATAAATAGTGACTCCTCTCATGGATCTGGGCAAAGTAAATTGAAAATCTTCTGGAAAGGATTTAGTATTCAATATGCCATCAAGTACATTGGTGATTCATGGGAAAAGGTCAAAATATCAATATTAATGGGAGTTTCGAAGAAGTAGATTCCAACCCTCATGGATGAATTTAAGGGGTTCAAGATTTCAGTGGAGAAAGTCACTGCAGATTTGATGAAAATAGCAAGAGAACTAGAATTAGAATTGGAGTCTGAAGATGTGACTGAATTGCTACAACCTCATGATAAAAATTTAATGAATGAGAAGTTACTTCTTATGAATAAGCAAATGAAGTGATTTTTTTTGAGAGGGAATCTACTCTTGATGAAAATGCTATACGCGTGTCAAAATGACAACAGAGTTTAGAATATTACCTCAATTTAGTTGATAAAGCAGCATCAGGGTTTCAGAGGACCAGTTTTGAGAGAAGTTCTACTATGGGTAAAACGCTATCAAAAAGCATCACATGCCTCAGATAAGTCTTTTGTGAAAAGAAGAATAAATTAATGCAGCAGACATCATTGTTTTGATATTTTAAGAAATTGCTACAGCCACTTCAAACTTCAGCAAGCACCATTCTAATCAGTCATCAGCTATCAACAGTGAGGCAAGACCCTCTACCAGCAAAAAGATTATGACTTGCTGAAGGCGCCGATGATTGTTAGCATTTTTAGGAACAAAATATTTTAAAATAAAGGTATCTCCATTATTTTTAGACATAACGTTATTGCACACTTAGTAGACTACCGTGTAGTGTAAATATAACTTTTGTATGCACTGGAAAATCAAAAAATTTGTGTGACTCACTTTATTACAATGTTCACTTTATCGCGGTAGCTTGGGTATACCTGTAATTATTTTCTTGGAGACTATTGACAGTTCACATTTTCCTCTCTTAATCAAAAACAAATGTGGTATACCAGGAAGGATTTTGGTTATGGTGCAAAGAGAAACACAAGTTCAATCTTACATTTTGTAAAATTATGTAATTTATTTGAGCCACAGTTTTCATATTTGTAAAATAGAAGTTTTAATTGCCACTATAGAGGATTGTTGTGATAATAAAAGGAGATGGGATTAAAGTGACTTTTATGCCCTTATAGGTGCCTAAGAATTATTACCTCTCCTGTTTTTCTTCAACTTGGCTTGTTTGCCAAATATTTCAAATTATAGAGAAGGCAAAGAAAATAAAACAATTAAGAGATGACTTTGTGTCAGGCTCATGATTATTATTTCATCTTAATGAATATCCAGCTTATGAATTTAGAATATTTCAATGTGGCATTCTGGAAATGATGAAATTAACAGTATTGTAGGGGTAGCTCATTTTATAAAACCACTGAATTGAGACATTTGTTGGCCTGTGTGTTGGGCTTCTAACTTTTCTGTTATGTTTGTCATAATGCCTTTTGTTTGAAAAGAGAAAAAAAAAACTCAAACTGACTTAAAACATACAGGAAATTTTATTTGCTTCACATAATTAAAAGTCCAGAAATAAGATTTAGGGCTATTTTTTAATACTTGGATTCTTTTTTCATTTTTAAATATTTAATTAACAACTGAAAATTTTATATATTCAAAGTATACAATGTGATGATACATGTATACATCATGTCCTGATAATGACAATCCAATTAATCAACACATCTATCATCATTCATAGTCACCATTTTGTACATGTGTTGATGAGGACACTTAAAATACCCTCTCATCAAATTTCAACTAAACAGCACAGTATTATTAACTATAGTCACCATGATGTACATTAAATGCTCAGAACTTAACTGAAACTTTGCACCCTTGAACAGCACCCCTTTTCCCCATTTCCACCCCTGGTCACCACCCTTCTACTCTTTGCTTCTATGAATTTCAACTTTTTAGACTCAACATATGTAAATGAGATCATACAGTGTATATCTTTCTGGGTCTATCTTATTTTAGTTAGCAAAATTTCCTCCAGTTCCATCCATGTTGTCACAAATGAAAGGATTTCCTTCTTTTCATGACTGAATAATATTTTATTGTACACATACACACACACACACACCACATTTTCTTTATCCATTCTTAGATGATCAATGGATACTTAGGCTATTTTTATATCTTGGCTGTTGTGAATAATGGTGCAAAATATATGGGGGTGCAAACCTCTCTTTGACCTACTGATTCTATTTCCTTTGGATATAAACCCATAAGTGGGATTGTTCAATTGTATGGTAATTTTATTTTTAATTTTTAAAGGAATCTTTATACTGTTTTTTGTAATGGCTTCACTGATTTACAGTTCTTATTTCTCCACACTCGCAATTGATTCAGGGTTGGTTTGACTGAGAGATTTAACAATATCACCAAGGACATGCATGTATGTGCATGTGTGCATGTGTGTGTGTCTATTACTCTACTCTCACCTTTGCTGTGGGTTCAGTTTCATCCAAAGGCAGATAAACCCCCATGAATTGCCTATAGCAATTCCAGGGTGTTCACATTCAGACACCATGTCTTCTCTTTTCTTACCTGTCTGAGAATAATAAGCAAGATTCTTACCTCAGTGCCCTTGATAAATCCTCAGTTTTCAACTAACTGGCTTAAATTGAGTCATGTATGCCCAATTGGGACCCAAATCCTGTGTATCATAATTCCAAGAGCTAGCAGCCTTTGGTCTACATTACCTGAACCAATAACTCCACAAGACTGAATGGATTACCCTGACTGACTTTGACCATCAAAACTTCCCCATGGAGCTTGGATGGGTTTAACTTCCCCAGTGATAAATGGACTAATTAAGAAATACGTGGATCTCTTAAATTAAGAGATATATGGATTCGTAATAAAATGTCAAAACATGATACATGTTGGAATGGTCTGGTAAAAACGGGAATGCTTACACACTGCTGGTGGGAATGTAAATTAGTACAATCCCTACTCTACCTCTAGGGCAACAGTATGGAGAGTTCTTAAAGTACTAAAAGTAGATCTACCATTAGATCCAGCAATCCCACTACTGGGTATCTACTCAAAGGAAAAGAAATCTTTATATCAAAAACATACCTGTACATGTGTATTTATCACTTCACAATTCACAATTGCAAAGCTATGGAACTGAGGCAGAAGAATAAGATCTAGCATAGGGAATCTAAGTACTTCCTAGAACTAAATCAAACAGAAAAACCCCAATTTTCCATGACTAAGTAAATAAGTCTATAACTGTGCTTCATCTATGACAGGAAAATGTCCTCTTCATTTGCATAGGGTATACACCAAGTAAATAACTTCATAACTTCACTTCAACCTCTTCATTTACATAAGGCATATGCCAAGTAAACAATGGGAAGCCTCTATAGGGTATTTAAACCCCAGAAAATTCTGTAACTGAGTTCTTGAGCCACTTACTCAGGCCCACTCCCACCTTGTGGAATGTGCTTTTGTTTTCAGTAACACTCTGCCTTTGTTGTTTCATTATTTCTTTGCTTTATTTATGCATTTTGTCCAATTCTTTGTTCAAAACGCCAAGAACCTGGACACCTTCCATCGGTAACAGAACCAACTTAAATGCCCATTGACAGATGAGTAGATAAAGAAAATCTGGCATATATATACCGTGGAATACTACTCAGCCATAAAAGAAAATGAAATAATGTCTTTTGCAGCAACTTGGATGGAGCTGGAGGTCATTATTCTAAATGAAGTAACTCAGGAATGGAAAACCAAATACTGTATGTTCTCACTGATAAGCGGGAGCTAAGCTGTGGGTACACGAAGGCATGCAGAGTGATATAATGAACTGTAGAGACTCAGAAGAAGGAGGGTGGGGGGGGGCATGAGGGATAAAACACTACGTATTGAGTACAATATGTTGTGCAGCCACTACTCAGGGGACAGGTGCACTAAAATCTCAGACTTCACTATACAATTCATCCATGTAACCAAAACCCACTTGTACCCCAAAAGCTATTGAAATTAATAAAAAATATATTTTTTAAAAAGGTGAAACTTAAAAAAAGAGACAGATGGATCCAAATACTATAAAAAGGGGGGAAAGGAAAATGATTCCAGATAGATAAGAAAAAATGTTCACCTCCATAGTCAGAGAGTTGATGAACTAGATAAGACAGAGATATGGTCATGGACATAAATGTGCATTAGTCATGTACATAGATATAGACACATGAAAAACAGTTTATCCAATTACAAAAATGTATGTAAGTTTAAGTATGGTAACTACAGAAAAGCATCAATAAAACTTACCCAGAATATTGCCATTCAGACATAATTACTCTTAATATTTTGGTGTATACACTATACTAGTATTTTTCACATACACAAGTTATGTATAACACATGTAATTATTTTTTAAAATTGAAATCACACTACACATTTACTACACAGATAACTCCATTCTGCTTTTTTCACTTATCAAAACACATTATGAACATTTTCATATGCCTGGCATTATAAATCCATGGTATTTATATTCTTATTTTTATTACTCTAAAATATAAGTTTTGATAGCTACATAGTAATACATACTATGGATGTATTATAATTTGTTTAAGCATTTATTTATCATCATACAGCCATTCTTTGGTGTCCATGAGGTATTCCAGTACCCCTTGTGAATAACAAACTCTGCAGATGCTCAAGTCCCTTATATAAAATGGCATAGTATTTGCATATAACCTGTGCATATTCTCCTGCATATTTTAAATCATCCCTAGATTACTTTTAATGTATCTAGTACAATGTAAATGCTATGTAAATAGTTGTATACTGTTTTTTATTTTATTAGTTTTATTACTGTAATTTTATTGTTTTAATAATATTTTTTAACCTTGGTTGATTGAATCTATGGATGCAAAACCCATGGATACAAAGGGCCAACAGCACTTTCTAAAATCACCTCCTAATTTTCTCTCTCTTAAAGTATTCATCAATAAACACTAAGTTCATTAACTGAATTCTTATCCAAAGTTTGAGACCCTAAAGTCAGACAAACCTAGACTAACATTATGACTTTACCACTTATTAGCCATGTGATCAGAGGAGGTAAGTTGTTTACCTTATCTGACCTCAGTTTCCTAGGAATAACAATAGTACTGTCCACATAGACCTGTGGTGGTAACTAAATTAAGTAATGCATCTAAAGTATCTGACACATAAAAGGAACTCAGGGGTTACATCCTCAATCAGAATAGAGAGTTCCTATCTAACAAGAAAAAATAGTTCCTCCCCTAAGCTAATCTCATCTATGGGAGATTGCTAGTGGAACTGACTTTATATACTAAGTATGTCTTTGTTCTCTGAATCTATCTTCATGCCAATAAGCAATAGGTAACCTAATAAGTTACATATTTACAAAGTCAAAAACTTTTGACAATATTACTTCTTAAAGATTATTGGCCATTTAAAATATTACAAATCTAATGTGGAAAGACAATGCTGATATTGCTGAATTTTTAAATACAGTTATTGAAAGTGACATTATTTCTAAAACTAGAAATTCACTGACTTCAAGAACTGAAAGGAAGCTCGAGATTGACTAATCTTTTGCCCATTTTTATATATGGAGGCAACAGAACACATGTCCATGGTGGGAGATAACAGGTGGCTCTGACTCCTAAAGGTTATTTCTTAGTGGTCTCTACAAAGGATATGAAGGTAAAACACTAAAATGATTCAATAGCTAAAAAATCTCAACTTGGTAGAGAAGCATTTGAAATTCTTTTTCATAGCCATTGTGAAGGGTACAATCACATACCTAGGCCAGGTTTTCTTAGTTTTACCACTACTGACTTTTTGGGCTAGATCATCCTTTGTTGTGCTGTACATTGCAGAGTATTTAGCAGCATCCCTGTCCTATACCACTAGATACATCCCTCCCTCATTTGTGACAACCAAATTAGCTCTAGGCATACCCATATGTCCTTCGGGGAATAAAATCAACCCCGATGAAAAACCACTGAATTAGGTTGCAAAGAATACACAGTGGTGATTCTCTTCCTCATTTATCTTATATACACAGATAATATAAAGTAGTGAGAATGTGGCAAGAAATGTTCTCCACCTTTCTCCCCTGTCCAAACTAGAATTATAGAAGGGGGCCATGTAAATCAAGACAGAGAAAGAATGGAGACATGTGTGTTATATTAATTCGCTAGAAATTTTCTGACAGAAAGTCAATACGGTCAGTAACATGTCCTCTTGTCCACCTCAAATAATACTTCATTCTTTTTATCTCTCCCTTTGTAGGACTCATTATCTATTTCCTTATCCTATTTAGTATAAGCTCCAGTGAATTAATAATCTAACTCTAGGATGTGAGAGTTATCTGGCTCTGACATCTGTCACTCCACTGATTGCTAGGGTTGATTCAGCTGATCTGGCTGGCCAGGATGTGTCTGCTTTCTCCCTCACTGCTCCATGTGTGTCTTTTCAGAAGCTGCAAGCTCAAAGAGGACAACCTTCTCCAAGAGAGGAGGACTGTGCCTCTGTCAAGGTGTATGAGTAGCTGTGCTCCCCTGCTAGAACCTCCAAACAAGCTCTCTACATCTAAGGACAGGGAGGGCAAGGGGAACTAGGAGAGAGTTCAAATGGGTACAATGGATCCCACACCCATGACAGTATAAGGTGATGATAGAGAGTCCAAAGAGACGTGGTTTCTTTTTGATAGAGACGGGCAGTATTATGGGTTAAATTGTGGCACCCCAAAAATGTATATGTTAAGGTCCTAGCCCTAGTACCTCAGAATATAGTTTTATTTGATTAGGGGGTCATTGTAGATATAATTATTTGAGATAGGAAAAGGTGGGCCCCTAATCCAATATGACTAATGTCCTTATAAGAATGAGAAGTTTGGATACAAAGGCACTCCCAGGGAATAGAACACCATGTAAAGATAGGAGTTTCCTGCCACAAGCCAGGGAACCACCAGAAGCTCAGAGAGACGCCTCCAGGAGATCCTTTGCTAGCATCTTAAGAGGGAGCATGGTCCTGCCAACACCCATCACAGACTTCCAGTCCCCAAAACCACGAGACAACAAAGTTCTGTTGCCTACACCATTCAGTCTGTGGTGCTCTGTTAGGGGAGATCTCACAAAGACAGATGGCCATGACTAAAGAAATGTAGTCACACCAGGTGAGGATTTGGTGAGGGAAGCCAAATGAAATAAAGGGGTCCATCACAGGTTCCCACTTTCTCTGACGTGATATGGGTATATATTTGGGTTGAAATATGTAATGAATATTTATTTTACATTCTTCTGGAATCAATGTCTGGCAGAACATAAAATGTATTTGTTAATGGATGTTTGCTATCTTCCTTTCTACTGATTGTTGATTTTTAGTAGTCACTATAATTTTAGGGATATAGTACCATATCTGAATATTCTGGGTTTCTGAATTCTGTGCCTCCTTCTTCAAAGATCAAGAAACTCAAGTTTAAGTTCCAAATCAGTCACCTCCAAGAGAGAAGCCTATCAGGTTTAGGAATATAATGAACTAAGAGTTGAAAAGAAGATATAATTTCCATTTATTTTCCTAATTGTGGCCCAGTCCTCCAATAGTACTTTCACCTCACAAACTGCAAAGTGTTTTCACATACAAAGATTCACCTGTTTCTGTCGACAACTCAAAGAAGTAAAAGAGAAGGCTGTTACCATTGCACAGATGCAGAAATGGAGGCCTAGAGAAATTATGACTTTCTCAAGGGGACTGACACAGCTAGTTGAAATGGTCTGGTATCCTTTTCTTTATACCAGAATGGTTTTTTTTTTTTTTTTTTTTTTTTTTT
>NW_016803233.1:1475207-1562146 GCF_001698545.2 Rhinopithecus bieti | reverse complement strand
TTTTTTTTTTTTTTTTTTTTTTGTCATGAGAGAAATATTCCAGCACACATAGATAAAAGATTCACTCTGCCCATTCTCTTTAAGAAAAGAACACTTGATTTACTGTTATATGCCCTTAAGGATGGGGTCCAGCTTTGGGATTTGGTCCAGACTTATGATCTTGATTCCCAACCATGGCCTTTTGGCTTCTTGATCCTCCTATTAACTTACCAGACTTGAGTCATAATTCTGGACGATCTTGCATAGGATCTTTGACTCAAGAGAGTCTCATAAAAGCTCTTCTGGGAAACTACACACTAATGCCAGAGTTTCACACAATTGAGGTATCTTTATAGAGTCCTGGATAAATGTTACAAAATGTTACTTCCCCACCACCTCCTGCCTGAAGGCCCTAACATAAAAAGATGCATTTCTCATTGAGATGCAGTAGTTTTCATATCTCCATTTGTCTTTGCCAAACCAGGTCAGGAAACCAGCCCAGAATGTAAGGTTGTGGTTTGCATTTTTAGACTCATAAAATGTTAATGCTGCAAGTAAGTGATCTAAGAGATAGTCTGTTTTAACATCGTCTTGCTAAGAACACTGAGACCCTTAGATCACAGCAAATTTGGCCAGTGACATTTAAGAAGTTAATAACAAGGCTGTTATTCTAATCTAGGGTTCTTAATTCCTAATTCAGTATTCTTTGCAATATGTTATCCTGTATCTATTGACACAAATATTTCCAAAACATCATTATTGACCTTCTACTCCCATTTCATGGATAAAAGGAGTCACCAATGTTTGGTATGATTTGTCAAGCATGGTTGAAAACTTCAAACTAATCCCAGGTCCAACTCTGTTGTCTGAAGTGGTACCTGCTTCTTCAACATGAATTACTAAATAATCTATTTCTATATTCAACAAACATTTATTTAGAAATAACTGGGTCTTACTTATCTTGGTCACCTCTGATAATATGAAGGTCACAGTACAGTAGGAAATGCATATATCTATAGAATTAAGAAAATACAATTTGGTAGAAATAATCACATAAGAAGTGAGATTTGGAGCATAAAGAAAGGAGTGACTCACTGTTCCAGGGGTAAATTATGGGGATAGGGAGAAGCTTTGCAACAGGTGACATTGGAGTTGAGCCTGAAAAGCTACGAAGGAGTCTGTTAGATGGAGAAGGTAAAAGAATATGCCAAATAGAGGAAACAGAGTAATCAAATTCTAACAGTCTGAGATCGCCTAAACAGAGTCATAGAGTCCATAGAAGAGGGAGAAAAGGGACATGACTAAAAACTTGGGGTAGGGCGGCCAGGCGCGGTGGCTCATGCCTGTAATCCCAGCACTTTGTGGGGCTGAGGTGGGTGGATCACCAGGTCAGGAGATCGAGACCATCCTGGCTAACATGGTGAAACCCCCGTCAAAAAATTAGCCAGCTGTGGTGGCAGGCACCTGTAGTCCCAGCTACTTGGGAGGCTGAGGCAGGAGAATGGCATGAACCTGGGAGGTGGAGCTTGTAGTGAGCTGAGATGGTGCCACTGCACTCCAACCTGGGCAACACAGCGAGACTCCTTCAAAAAAAAAATGTTGGGGTAGGGCTAGGCAGTTCAGGGGTTTTGAAGTCCATGAAATAAAGCATAATGAGGTTGAGCTTTGCAGTGAAGATGCTAGGGAGCCAATTTAAGCAGAGTAATAACAGGTTAGACATGTGCTTTTAAAGGTCACTGAGATTCTACTGAAGACTAAGATGTAGCAAGAATAGGGTCAGGAAGACCATTTCAAACATTTTAATCCTCTTGGCAATATATGATGAAATTCTAAATAGAAGTGAGCTTAGAAGGCAATTAAAGTTTAGAAGATATCAGAAGACAGATTCAGTGATACATGGGACACTGATGATGAGAGAGGGAAGAGACCTAGATGTAACTGGTGATTCTAACTTAGGCGGCTGCTACATGGTCATGAAACTACTTTCCTAGAGTACATTTTTGACTCTTCAGAGTCACTGGGTTTTTCTAAAATCTGATAGAAACTCTGGGAACTCTACCCAGAAAAAGGCACACATGCACATATACAAACAATTTTTCATGCAATTTTAGATGTTTCATGAGCTCCCTGAAACACATGAATGAATGAGACTGCAGATTACAAAGCTCTGTTTTACAGGAGGAATTGAAATACGAAAACACTGGGAAACCTAGATTGTCAGTTGCTAATGTCATAGAATGAATCCATTTCCTTCTGACATTGTTAGTTGGATATTTGTATGCTAATGTGGCAACTGGGGATAAGATTGAAAGCACTTGCTAGGTGGTGACCAGGGGTGGGAGTTGGGGGAGGGAGCTCCAGACTAGAAACAAAGCACAGTGGGGGATGAGAGAGACAATCATCACCATCACCTCCCAGGTTTCCTGAGTCAGAGCAGAGTCATGGTGCTGAATGAATCAATTACATCCTTCCACGTCTGAGATTTTATTTAATATTCACAATAACCTTGTGACGTTAGCCAAGGAATACTAGTAGATCCATGTCACAGGATGAAACAATTGAAGCTCAGAGAAATTGAGTCATTTTCTTTCTCAAGGTCACACACAGTTAATGGCAGAGATTGAACCAGGTCTGTTTCCTCCCTTTTCAAGGCTGGTTCTTTTACGGACAAGCAGGTCTGAGACATCAAGATGAAAGTCTCCCTTCTAGTCTGACTGCTAATCCAGGCTTTCTAGCTTACACTGATAATGCTGTTAAGAGCATAACATGAATATCCAGAGCACCGTTGAGCGCACAGCATCCAGGAGACAGTGGAGAGGACTTAGGTTGGAGTCATTAAAGACATTGTTTTCAGTTTTAGACAGTTCAAATGTCAACCCTGCCACTTATATCTCCATGATCCTGGCTAGACTACATAGTCTCATTGGGCTTGAGTTTCCTTGTCTTTAAAGCAGGGATAATAATATTAATCTTCATCCTTGCCAGGCTTCAATGAGACTGAGTTAAAATGCCCTCTGTAAGTGCTAGCTCCTCTTGTGAGGGCTTCAGCAGGCACAGTCGTTTCTCTGAGATTATGGATTCTGTCTCCAAGCTCCTGACACAAATCCGTTTCTCTTATTTCACTCACTGGTGAAAACCAGCCTGCCAGAATGGTCTCCTGACTGACCTGCCTGGAACACACAGTTCTTGTCTATTATCAATGGAATAATAGGTGCCAAGAACATCTGAGACCTTAATACTTAAAGGAACAGTCTTTACAGACTTAATGATGGTCTATTTTTAAGTACACAGGATCAGAAATAGTGAACAATATGTTTGTGATATGGAACATTTCTGATGAAGAGTGTTTTTGCAAGGTCTGTGTCATGGAACATTCCAGCTATGTTTTCCGTTCTTATAGAGCTTAAACCTATTCACATGTTTATATGGTCACTTGTAAGATTTGAAGGCCAACCATCTATCAAGAAATAAAACTAACGCATGTATCATTCCAATAAACAACCTAGCTAATGCAAAATTGCCAACAATGATTTTTCTTCATTTATGTAGTTGATGATTCATCCAGCATGAGTACATCTTGCCACAATAAAGGAGAGTGTTTGTCCACACCATTTATTACAGAGAGGAAAAGAGAAAATGGGTAAGTCAAAACAAAACTAAACTAAAACATAGTCTTTGATTTGTGATGCCCATCTACTTGCTAACTTTGTGACTAGACAAACTGGTTAACTTCTTTGAGCTTCCAGTTCTTTCTTTCTCCACTGGGGATGTAATGCAGTGTATTAGTTTGTTTTCACACGACTACAAAGGACTACCTGAGACTGGGTAATTTATCAAGAAAAGAGGCTTAATTGACTCACAGTTCACATGGCTGGGGAAGCCTCAGCAAACTTACAATCATGGCAGAAGGTGAAGGAGAGGAAGGCACCTTCACAAGGTGGCAGGAGAGAGGGAGCAAGGGGGAAGTGCCACACTTTAAAACCATCAGATCTCATGAGAACTCACTCACTATCATGAGAACAGCATGGGAGAAGTCGGCCCCCATTATCCAATCACCTGCCACTCAGCCCCTCCATCGACACATGGGAATTAAAATTCAACATGAGATTTGGATGGGGACACAGAGCCAAACCATATCATGCAGGTTCAACACCCTTACAACCTCTTATGAAGAAGACTGTAAATCCCCATGTTTAACTGAGGGATTGTTATTCCCATTCTGAGCTTCTTTCTTGCATTCCATTGCTTACTATCAAAGTGCTCAAGATTCATTATATTCAAGGACACACACTATGGTTGCATTCCTGGGCAGCACTTGCTATTCTGGATTCTACTGTTATTCCTCGTTTCCACTAAATGTGAACAATGGGATCTGTGTATGACCCACTTCCACAGATGGGTAATATGGTGGCAAAACATGGGTTTTGTAATCAGCTAGGGTCTTGTAATCCTAGTTTGATCAACCCTGTGTTTTATGTGGATTTACTTACTTCATCTGTTAAATAATATGGATAATAATTTTTTAGGGTTGTAGTTTAAGAGCTTTGTTGAGACAAAATTTATACATCATACATTTGTCTCACTTAAAGTGTAAAACTAAATTATTTTTCATATACCAACAGAACTGTGCCACCATCACTACAAACTAACTTTAAAATGTTTCATCACACTGATAAAAGAAACACCATTACTTACTTCTCCTGACAACTTTATGAAACAACTAATCTATTTTCTGTCTTTACAGACTTGTTTATTCTTGCTATTTTATACAAATGGAAACATACAATATGTGATCTTTTGTGACTAGCTTCTTTCACTTAGCATAACATTTCAAGATTCACCAGTGCTTTAGTATCAAAATTTCATTCTTTTTCATTGCTAAATAATATTCTATTGCATAAATATATCACATTGTTTTTACCCATTTATCAGATGATGAATATTTGAGTTGTTTCCGCTTTTTAACTATGATGAGAAATGCTTCTATAAACACGCATACAAGTTTTTGTGTGGACATGTTTTCACTTCGCTTGGGTTATATATCTAGAAGTAGAATTACAGGGTCATATGCTAACTCTATGTTTAACTTTTTGAGGAGCTGCCAAAATGTTTTCAAAGCAGCAATATATTCCACCAGCAATATATCACTGTTCCAGTTTCTCTACTTTCTTACCAGTATTTGTTATTTTAGTAGAAATGAAGTGGTATCTTATTTAGATTTTCATTTGCATTTACCTAATGACTAAGCATTTTTCATATGCTTATTGTCCATTTATATCCCTCTCTTTGAGAAATGTCTATACAGGTCCTTTGCTCATTAAAAAAATAGGTTATCTTTTTATTATTGAATATTAGTTTTTTGTATATTCTGGATACAAGTCTCTTAGCAGATATATGATTTGCAAATATTTTCTCTTATATAGATTGTTCTTTTCACTTTTTTGATGGTAGATTTTACAACACAAAATATTATACTTTTATGGTTCAATTTATAGTTTTTTCTTCTTTGCTTGCTTTTTGAATTGTAACTTTAAAAAAAAAATTGTATAATCTGAGTTCACAAAAAGTTATTTGTAGGTTTTCTTTTAGTAAGTGAATACTTTAAGCTGTCACATTTAGACCTGACATCCATTTAGTTTTCTTGTTTAGCTAGCTGGTTGGATTTTTGTTATTTCTATTTGCTACAGAGCTAGAACCTTTATTTTTTTACTTTTTAAAAATAATTTCAACTTTTATTTTAGATTCAGGGGGTATATGTACAGTTTTGTTATAGAGGAATATGGGCAATGCCAAGGTTTGGGGTATGATTGATCACATCAGCCATTTACTGAGCAAGATAGCCAATAGTTAGTTTTACAACACTTACCCCCTTCTTTAGGAGCCCCCATTGTCTATTATCGCCATCTGTATCTCCAGGAGTATACACTTATAAGTGAGAGCAAACATGCAGTACTTGGTTTTCTGTTCCTTTTGTTAGTTTGCTTAAGATAAAGGCCTCCAGCTGCATCCATGTTGTTACAAAGGACATAATTTCCTTCTTTCTTGTGGCTGCATAGTATTTCATGGGTATATGTACCACATTTTCTTTATTCATTCCACCACTGATGAGCACATAGGTTGATTCCATGTCTTTGCCATTGTGAATAGGGCTGGGATGGACATATCAGTGTGTGTGTGTTGTGGGAAGTTAGGGACCCCAAACAGAGGGACCAGCTGAAGCCATGCAGAAAGAACAATAAATTGTGGAAGATTTCATGGGATCTTTAATAGTGTCCTCCATTGTAATACTTTATAATTTCTTTTTTCTTTTCTTTTTTTTTTTTTTTTTGTCGAGACAAGTGCTTGTCGGTGTCCACTGACAGGCTGGAGTGACAGTGGGCGAAGATTCAGCTTCACGCAAGCCTCTGCTCCCAGGTTATGGTCCATTCCCTCTAGAACACCTGCCTACAAGCCTTCCCGAGTAGCGAACTGGTGACTACATGTCGCGCGCCGCCAACTCACACACTCGCCCGGTGCTAGTTTTTATGGCATTTTTTAGTAGTAGAACGTGGTTTCCACGCTTGTGGTGTACCAGGATGGTCTGATCTCCTGACCTGTCGTGCATGCCACCCGTCTTGCGTCCCAAGTGCGGGATATAACAGGCTTAGAGCACACGCTGCGCCCCGGCCCTGTACTTTTCATAATATTCTTAAGATGCCTGTCCTTTAACTGCATCTCTGACATAAATGTGTGAAGATTCTCCTTGGACATCTTATGCACTTCCCCACAATACAATACATCTGTGTGTTTCCTATGCTCTGCTTCTGCTTTAAATCTCTTATCACAAGATCATCCATCATAACTGAGGATGTATGGTTGTGCCACAGGACCAGCCTCGTGTGGATGTGTAAACTGCACATAATTGTGATCGTAAAGCATGTGTGTTTAACATATGAAGATGCTGGGCCCTTGAAGAACGACAGAATACCAGTGATAGTTCAGGGGGACAAGGGGATAACTAATTATATGTCTGGCTGCGTGATGCGCCCTGCAGAACAGAGCATACTTCCTCTTCTTTCAAATCAAAATAGGACGTATCCTGGGAGTTCTTATTTCTCAGCAGGGGAATAAGCCTGAGAAGAGAATGTATTCCTAGGGGGAGGTCTCTGAAATGGCCACTCTAGGAATGTCTGTCTTATACAGTTGCAGATAAGTGATGAAATAAGCCCCAGTCTCCCATAGTGCTCCCAGGCCTATTAGGACAAGGAAATTACTGCCTAATAAATTTTGGTCAGACCGGTTGTCTGCTCTCAAACCCTGTCTCCTCATAAGATGTTATCAATGACAATGCGTGCCCAGTGGGACATGAAACTTCATTAGCATTTTTAATTTTGCCCCAGTCCTGTGATCTCACCCTGCCTCCATTTGCCTTTTGATATTTTATTACTTTGTGAAGCATGTGATCTCTTTACCCACAACCTGTTCGTACACTCCCTCCCCTTTTGAAAATCACTAATAAAACTTGCTGGTTTTGTGGTTTAGGGGCATCACGGAACCTGCCGACATGTGATGTCTCCCCCGGAAACCGGCTTTAAATTTCTTTTTTGTACTCTTTCCCTTTATTTCTCAGACCAGCCGACACTTAGGGAAATAGAAAAGATCCTATGTTGAATTATTGGGGGTGGGTTCCCCAATATGTGTGTGTGTGTTTTGAGAAGAACAATTTTTTTTCTTTAGATATGTATCCAGTAATGGGATTGCTGGCTCAAATGGTAGTGCTGCTTTCAGTTCTTTGAGATATCTCCAAACTGCTTTCCACAGTAACTGAACTAATTTACATTTCCACCAAAACTATATAAACATTTTCTTTTCTCCACAGCCTCACCAGCATCTATTGTTTTTTGACCTTTTAGTAATCTCCATTCTGACTGGTGTGATATGGTACATCATTGTGGCTTTGATTTTCATTTTCTGATGATTAGTGATGTTGAGTGTTTTAAAAATATGTTTGTTGGCCACTTACATGTCTTCTTTTGAGCAGTGTCTGTCCATGTCTTTTGCCCACTTTTTAATGGAGTTCTTTGTTTTGGGCTCATTGAATTAAATTTCTTATAGATTTTGGATATTAGATCTTTCTCCAATTCACAGTTTGTGAATATTTTCTCCCATGAGAAAATTTCCATGAAGAAGCTCTTTAGTTTAATTACATCTCACATGTCAATTTTTGGTACTATAGCAATTGCTTTTGAGGACTTAGTCACAAATTATTTCCCAAGGCTGATGTCCAGAATGGTGTTTCCCAGGTTTTCCTCTATCATTCTTATAGTTTGAAGTCTTACATTTAGATCTTATAATCCATCTTGATATAATTTTTGTACGTGGTGAGAGAAAGGGGTCCAGTTTCATTCTTCTGCATATAGCTAGCCAGGTATTCCAGCATCATTTATTGAATGGGGAGTTCTTTCCTCATCACTTACTTTTGTCAACTTTGTCAAAGACCAGTTGCCTGTAGGCATGTGGCTTTATTTCTGGGTTCATTCCATTGGTCTATGTATCTGTTTTTGCACTAGAACCGTGCTGTTTTGGTTACTGTAGCCTCATATTGTAGTTTGAAGTTGAGTAATGTGATGCCCCCGGCTTTGTTCTTTTCCTTAGGATTGTTTTGACACTTCTAATTTATGTAATTATTTTGTAGGAATTTTCTTTTCTTTTTTTCCCTATAATTTAAAAAAATATTTTAGTCACTTTAACTTTTATTTTTTAAAATTTGTTTTCCTTCAATAGGTGTTTGGGGAACAGATGGTGTTTGGTTACATGAATAAGTTCTTTAAAGGTGACTTCTGAGATTTTGGTGCACCCTTCACCAGAGCAGTGTATACTGTATTCAGTGTGTAGTCTTTTATCCCTTGCCACCACCAATCCATTCCCCTGAGTCACCAAAGTCCCATATATTGTTCTTATGCCTTTGCATCCTCATAGCTTTGCTTCCACATGTAAGTGAGAATATACAATGTTTGATTTTCCATTCCTGAGTTACTTCACTTTGAATAATAGTCTCCAATTCCATCCAGGTTGCTGCAGATGTCATTTTTTTATTCTTTTTTATGGCTGAGTAGCATTCCATGGGGTATATACCACGTTTTCTTTATTCACTAGTTGATAGATTGGCATTTGGGCTGGTATCATATTTTTGCAATTGCAAGTTGTGCTACTATAAACATGCATGTGCAAGTATCTTGTTTGTATAATGACTTCTTTTCCTCTGGATAGATACCCAGGAGTGGGATTGCTGGATCAAAGGTAGGTAGACTTCTAGTTATTTAAGGAATCTCTGCACCATCTTCCATAGAGGTTTTACTAGTTTACATTCCCACCAACAGTGTAAAAGTGTTCCCTTTTCACCACATCCAGGCCACCATCTATTATTTTCTGATTTTTTAATTGTGGCCATTCTTGCAGGGGTGAAGTGATATCACATTGTGGTTTTGATTTGCATTTCCCTGATCATTAGTGATGTTGAGCATTTCTCCACATGCTCATTGGCCATTTGTATCTCTTCTTTTGAGAACTGTCTTTTTATGTCCTTAGACCACTTTTTCATGAGATTGTTTCTTTCTTGATGATTTGTTTGAGTTCTTTGTAGAATCTGGATATTAGTCCTTGTTGAATGTATAGACTGTGAATATTTTCTCCCACTCTGTGTATTGGTTGTTAACTGTGGATTATTTCTTTTGCTGTGCAGAAGCTTTGTAGTTTAATTAAGTCCCATCTATTCATCTTTGTTTGTCTGGCATTTGCTTTCGGGTTCTTGGTCATGAAGTCTTTTCCTAAACCAATGTCTAGAATCTTTATGGTTTTAGGTCTTAGTCTTAAGTCTTTGATCCATCTTGAGTTGATTTTGGCATAAGATGAGAGATAAGGATCTAGTTTCATTCTTCTACATGTTACATGTAGCTTGCCAATTATCCCAGCACCATTTGTTGAATGGGATGTCCTTTCCCTCACTTTATGTTTTTGTTTACTTTGTCATATATCAGCTGGCTGTAAGTATTTGGGTATATTTCTGGATTCTCTATTCTGTTCCATTGGTCTATGTGCCTATTTTTATACCAGTCCCATGTTGTTTTGGTGACTATGGCCTCATAGTATAGTTTGAATTTGAGTAATGTGATGCCTCCAGATTTGTTATTTTTGCTTAGTCTTGCTTTGGCTATGTAGGCTCTTCATTGGTTCCATATGAATTTTAGGATTGTTTTTTCCAGTTCTGTGAAAAATATTGGTAGTATTTTGATGGGAATTGCATTGAAATTGTAGATTGCTTTTGGCAGTATGGTGATTTTCACAATATTGATTCTACCCATCCATGAGCATAAGATGTGTTTCCATTTTTTGTGGCATCTATGATTTCTTTCAGCAGTGCTTTGTAGTTTTCCTTGTAGATGGCTTTCACCTCCTTGGTTAGGTATATTCCGAAGTATTTTATTTTTTTGCAGATATTGTGAAAGGGATTGAGTTCCTGATTTGATTCTCAGCTTGGTCACTATTGGAGCATAGCAGAGCTACTGATTTGTGGACATTATTTTTGTATCCTGAAACTTTGCTGAATTCATTTACCAGTTCTAGGAGCTTTTTGAATGAGTCTTTAGTGTTTTCTAGGTATACGATCATATCATCAGCAAACAGCGACAGTTTGACTTCCTCTTTACCAATTTGGATGCCCTTTATTTCTTTCTCTTGTCTGACTGCTCTAGCTAGGACTTCCAGTACTATGTTAAATAGAAGTGGAGAGTGGGCATCCTTGCCTTGTTCCAGTTCTCAGGGGGAATGCTTTCAACTTTTCCCCATTCAGTATAACGTTGGCTGTGGGCTTGTTGTAGATGACTTGTATTAATTAAGGTGTGTCCCTTCTATGCCAATTTCGCTGATGGTTGTAATCATTAAGGGATGTTGGATTATGTCAAATGCTTCTTCTGTGTCTATTGAGATGATCATGTGATTTTTGTTTTTAATTCTGTCTATGTGGTGTATCACATTTATTGACTTACGTATATTAAATCATCCCTGCATTCCCGGTATAAAACCCACTTAATCATGATGGATTATCTTCTTGATATGCTGTTGGAGTTTTTCGCTAGCATTTTGCTGAGGATTTTTGCATCTATGTTCGTCAGGGATATTGAACTGTACTTCCTTTTTTTTGTTATATCCTTCTGGTTTTGGCATTAAGGTGATGCTGGCTTCATATAATGATTTAGGGAGAATTTCCTCTTCCTCTACTTTTTAGATTAGCATCAATAGGGTTGGTGCCAGTTCTTTGTCTGATAAAATTCAGCTGTGGATTCATCTGGTTCTGGACCTTTTTTGTTGTTGGCAATGTTTTTTAATTACCTGTTCAAGCTCACTGCTTGGTATTGGTCTGTTCACATATTCTGTATCTTTCTGGCTTAATGTAGGAGTGTTGTATATTTCCAGGAATTTATCTATCTCCTCTAGGTTTTCTAGTTTGTGCACATAAAAGTGCTCATAGTATCCTTAAATAATCCTTTGTATTTCTGTGGTATCAGTTGTAAATCTCCCATTTTATTTCTAATTGAGCTTATTTGGATCTTCTCTCTTCTCGGTTAGTCTCACTAATTGTCTACTAATTTTATCTTTTCAAATAACCAGCTTTTTGTCTCATTTGTCTTTGTTTGTTTGTTTCAATTTTATTTAGTTCTGCTCTCATTGTTATATCTTTTCTTCTGCTGGGTTTGCTTTGTTCTAGTTTCTTTAGTTCTTTGAGGTGTGACCTTACATTGTCTATTTGTGCTCTTTCAGACTTTTTGATTTAGGCATTCAATGCTGTAACCTTTCCTCTTACTACCACTTTTACTGTATCCCAGAGGTTTTGATAGGTTGTGCCACTATATTGTTCAGTTCAAGTTTTTTAATTTCCATCTTGATTTCATTGTTGACCCAGTGATCATTCAGGAGCAGGCTATTTAATTTTCATATACATGCATGGTTTTGAGGGTTCCTTTCGGATTTGATTTCTAATTTTATTCCACTGTGGTCTAAGGGAGTACTTGATACACTTTCCATTTCCTTAAATTTACTGAGACTTGTTTTGTGGCCTATCATATGGTCTATCTTGGAGAATGTTTCATATGCTAATGAATAAATATATATTCTGTAGTTGCTGGATAGAATGTTCAGTAAATATCTGTTAAGTCCATTAGCTGTAAGGTATAGTTTAAGTCCATTGTTTCTTTGTTGACTTTCTGTCTTGATGACCTATCTAGTGCTGTTAGTGGAGTATTAAAGTCCCCACTATTGTTGTGTTGCTGTTTTCTCATTTCATGGATCTAGTTGTAATTTTTTTTATTCATTTGGAAGCTTTAGTGTTAGGTGCATATATATTTAGAATTATGAGATTTTCCTGATGGTCTAGTGCTTTTTTCATTATATAATGTCCCTCTTTGTCCTTTTTAACTGCTGTTGCTTTAAAGTTTGTTTTGTGTGATATAAGAATAGCTACTCCTGCTCACTTTTAGTGTCCATTTGCATAGAATATCTTTTTCCACTCTTCTACCTTAAGTTTATGTGAATCCTCATGTGTTAGATGAGTCTCCTGAAGACAGAAGAAACTTGGTTGGTGAATTCTTATGCATTCTGTCATTCTGTATCTTTTAAGTGGAGCATTTAGGCCATTTAGATTCAATATTTGTATACTGAGGTGAGGTACTATTCTATTCATCATGCTATTTGTTGTCTGAATACCTTGTGTTTTTTTCTTTGTGTTATTGTTATATAGGTCCTGTGAGATTTATTTTTTAAAGAGGTTGTATTTTGGTGTATTTCAAGAATTTGTTTCAAGATTTAGAGCTCCTTTTAGCAGTTCTTGCAGTGCTGGCTTGGTAGTGGCAAATTCTCTCAGTATTTGTCTGGAAAAGACTATCTTTCCTTCATTTATGAAGCTTAGTTTCACTCGGTACACAATTCTTGGTTGATGAATGTTTTGCTTAATGAGGCTAAAAACAGGATATCAATCCCTTCTAGCTTGTAGGATTTCTGCTGAGAAATCTGCTTTTAATCTGTTAGGTTTTCCATTACAGGTTACCTGATGCTTTTGCCTCACAGATCTTAAGATTCTTTCCTTCATCTTGACTTTAGATAACCTGATTATTATGTGCCTACACAATGATCGTTTTTCAATAAATTTCCTAGGTGTTCTTTGAGCTTCTTGTGTTTGGATATCCAGATCTCTAGCAAGGCGGGGGAAGTTTCCCTGTATTATTTCCTCAAATATGTTTTCCAAACTTTTAGATGTCTCTTCTTCCTTGGGAACACCAATTATTTTTATGTTTAGACATTTAACATAGTTTCAAACTTCTTAGAGGCTTTTTTTTTTTTTTTTTTTTTTAGTTCTTTGTCCTTTGTCTTTGGTTAATTTGAAAGCCTTATCTCCATTCTCTGAAGTTCTTTCTTCTGCTTGTTCAATTCTATTGCTGAGACTTTTCAGTGCATTTTGCATTTCTCTAAGTGTGTTTTTGATTTCTAGAAGTTGTGATCTTTTTTATTTGTGCTATTTCACTGAAGAATTTTTCTTTCACATCCTGTATCATGTTTTTTATTTCTTTTAAATTGTACTTCACCTTTCTCTGGTGCCTCCTTTATCAGCTTTATACTTGACCTTTGGAATTCTTTTCTGGCAATTCAGAAATTTTGTCTTGGTTTGGATCCATTGCTGCTGGTGAGCTGGTATGATCTTTTGGGGGTGCTAAAGAACCTTGTTTTGTCATATAACCAGAATTGTTTTTCTGGTTACTTCTCATTTGGGTAGACTATGTCAGAGGCAAGATCTGGAATTCAAGCATTGCTCTTCAGATTATTTTGTCCCATGGGGTGCTCCCTTGATATGGTGTTCTCCTGAATGGGGCTTCCTGAGAGCTTAATTGTAGTGATTGCTTTTGCTCTTCTGGGTCTAGCCACTCAGCGGAGCTACTGGGCTCTAGGCTGGTGCTGGGGGGATGTCTGCAAATTTTCCTGTGATGTGATATTTCTTCAGGTCTTGTAGCCATGGAGACCTGCACCTGCTCCAGTGGAGGTAGCAGGGGAGTGAAGTGGACTCTTTGAAGGTCTTTGGTTGTGTTTGTGTTTAGTGTGCTGGTTTTGTATTGGTTGGCCTCTAGTCTGAAGGTGGCACTTTCAAGAGCACATAAACTGCAGCCCTATAGGAAAGATACACACTTTCCCGAGGGACACCTAGCTAGGTATTCAGGTTTCTCAGGTGGTGGGTAGGGCTATAGAACTCCCAGGAGATATGACTTTTGTTTTTGTTTACCAGGTGGGTAGAGAAAACCACCAGGGGGCAGGGATAGGCATTTCTGAGCTCAGCCTCTCCTTGGGCGGGGCTTGCTGCTGCTGCTGCTGTGGAAGATGGGGGAATGGTTCCCAGTCCAATGGACTTATATTCCCAGGGGGATTATGGCAGCCTCTGCTGAGTCATACAGGTCACCAGGGAAGTGGGGGAAAGCTGGCAGTCACAGGCCTCAACCTGCTTCCACACAGTCCATAGTTCTAAAGGCCAATGTCACTTCCACCGTGTCCCCCTAATGGCACCAACTCTGCTTCCAGGCAGCTGGTGACCAGAATTGAGAACTTGCTCCAGACCATGAGCCTCCCCACTGAGAAACCAAGCAGATTCAGTTTTTCGGCATCTCAAGGAGCCTGCAGCAGTGATCCAGTTCCTTCAGAGGGTTTGTGGATTCTCTCAGCCTTGCAGGTATGTTCCTGCGGTAGTTCTTCGAGCAAAAGTTCATGATGTGAGTCTCCATACACTGGTCTGTCATCCCAAATGGGGGCTGCAAGCTAGTCCTGCCTCCTATCTGCCATCTTAATCCAATCTCTTCTCTCTACATTTTTTTTCTTTCCTTTTCCCTTTCCCTATCCCTTGGTAATGTGACTGTTGGGTACGGGATTTTGGCTGTGATTCTATAGCCCTGTGCACTTCTGTTAGCAGTCTTTATATTGGGGTATGCGGTTCAAACTATGAGCCAGTAGATGGCGCTTATGGGTAAGAGCCAACCGTAGACAATGCGAATGGTTATATACTTGATCGTTGCTCCCTGGGAGAAGGTCTCTATTGCCATAGGCAATGGTGTGATCTGTGGAGTACACAGTGGTCTGAGCCCTCTGCTTAGCCTCAGAGGATTGGGAGGGCAAGATGGGTGAGATTGAACCAGTCAGGCCTATCTACAGGTCCCTCTGTGGCAAGCACAAGCACCAGCATTGAGGGAGAATCCAGTGGGCAGTCAACAAGCCCCCAGAGGTGTACCTAGGCACAGAGCTGAAAAACCTCCTTGGCTCCAAGTTCTAAGCATGGGGAGAGAGAGTGGCCTAAACTCCTAATCCAGAACAGTAGGTGTTCCAAATGTCTAGAGATTTGCCTGTGTGTGGAGTATAAAGGGCCCTACTGTACCATGGTCTCTCCACAGGAGAGGTGGGCCAGCTCAGGCTGATGATTCAGGCAAGCAGGTTCTCTGACTACCTGGAGATTTACCTGGCTCTGAAGCAGAGAGGGCTCCACTTCACCACAATCTTTGCACAGGAAGGGTAAAATGGCTCAGACTGCTGACCTGGGCAAGTGGGTGCTCTAAATGCCTGGAAATCTGCCTGGGAATGGAGCAAAGAGGGCCCCACTTTACCATAATGTCTGCATAGGAACGGTGGGGTGGCTCAGGCTGCTGATCCAGACAAACAAAGTGCTCTGAATGGCATGAAATAGGATACTACTTTGGAGGCTGGTAGCCAGTAAACTTGACAACTGATGTTCATATGCAAAAGGCCTCTATTTCACTGAACTTTATGATCTCACACTCTTTAATCTTCTTTCTGCTATCCATTATGAGTTGATTTTCATGTATGGTGTGAGGAGATGATCCAACTTCATTATTTTGCATATTAATATTCAGGTGTCCCTGTTTTATTTTCTTGTTGGTACAAATTAAGTGACCATAAATGTATAAATTTATTCCTGGAATCTCCATGCTCTTCCATTGATTCATGTGTCTTTGCTTATGTCAGAACCACACGATCTTGATCTTGTAATCAAGTTTTGTAGTAAGTTTTTAAATCAGAAAGTGTAAATTCTATTTTGTTTTTGAAGATTATTTTGGCTATTCTGGGTCCCTGGCATTGCCATTTGGATTTTAGAACCAGTGTGTCCATTTCTGCAAAAAAGAAAAAAAAAAAAAAAAACCTAGCTATATTTTGAAAGAGGTTGCACTGAATTTGTAGATCAACTTGGGAAGTATTGCCATCTTAAGTATATTTTACTCTCTGATGTGTAACTGTAGTGATATCTATCCTTTTACTTAATTAATTACTTTTACCAATGATTTTTAGTTTATAATGTACAAGTCTTGCACTATTTTGTCCCCAAGTATTTTATTCTTTTTGATATTATCATAAAATAAATTGTTTAGAATTTCATATTCAGAATGTTCATTGCCAGTGTATAGAAATATAATCCATCTTTGTACGGGGGTGTTCTTATGTACTGAAACATAGAAAACTTGTTTATTGGCTTTAACAGATTTTATTTGATTTTTAATGATTTTCAAATACAAGATTATACAATCTGCAAATAGAGATAGCTTTACTTCTTCATTTTTAAATTGGATGCCATTTATTTCATTTTTTTCTGACCTAATTCTCCTGACTAAAATCTCCAGTAAAATGTGAATAGAAGTAATAAGAAAGGACATCTTGACTTTTTCTGATCTTAGGGGAAAAGCATACACAAAATTTAATTCAGCCTTTCACCATTATGTATTATGTTAGCTATGGAGTTTTCACAGATGCACTTTATTAAGTTGAGGAAGTTGCCTTCTTTATCTAGTTTCTTGAGTGTTTTTGTTATAAAGTGTGTTGTATCATGTCCATTTTTCTCTGTATATATTATGATGGTCATGCATTGTTTGTTCTTTATTTTATTGATACTATGCATTACATAATTTAGTACAGATATTAAGCCATCCTTGCATTCCTGGGATAATTCTACTTTGCCATGGTATTCAATCATTTTTATATGATGCCAGATTCAGTTTGCTGGTATTTTATTGAGGATTTTTTTGTATGTATTCATAAAATAAATTGTTTTATGGTTAAGATTTATTTTTTCTAGTTTTGTCACCTAGGTAATAACTGACCTCAGAGAAGAGGAAGCAGTCCTTCCTCTTCTAATTTTGAACTGATTCCTTTTCTATTTTTTGGAGGAATTTGTAAAGAGTGGCTACTAATACATCTTAAATACTTTTTTTAGATAAGTACAACTTACCTTTGAAACCATCAACTTTAAAACTTTGTTAAGTCTGACATCTGGGCCCCTTTACAGGCAGTTTCTTTTGCTCAATCTTTTTTTTTTTTTTTTCTGTGCGTAGATCACACATTCCTTTCTCTGAACGTGTCATAATTTTTTTGCTGAAAAATAGACACATTTTAGATAATACACTATAACATAACATGTTTCCATACACATAACATGTATGGAAACTGACTCCCTAACCAGAGCTTCATTTTTGTTATTTGCTTGTTTATTTAATTTTATTTTAGTGACTTGAAGGAACTAGTTTAGTAAAGTATTCTCTCATAGTGTACAGCTCTGATGTCACTTCTAAAAGAGTGCAGCCTGGGGTATATGCAGTCTCCTTGATCAGCTGGCTGATCTGCTTGTATTGGCTTCACACTCAAATATTAGACTTTACTAATTGTTACTTAATTGCTCTGTTGTTTTCGGCAGTGTCCTGGGGCATAAATTGCTCAAGAATTCTATCCTTTGTAGGGCATGAGACTGCCAGTTTTGGGGGATGGTTTAACTCTAATAGGATTCTTCTTAACTGTCTATTTTTCTGGTTCTCTCTGTTAAAATTTTAGCTGATAACATATTCATTTTCACTTTGAGGATCATGAAAGTACCAGCCTTCTCTTGATTGATCATGCTAGGATCTCCACTGTGCCTTTAGGCATACTTCCCCAGACTCTTTTGCAGGTGAAGTCAGTCCATTTAGAGAGATCTATAGAGATTCTGTCCTTAAGATCTGCCTGTTCATCTGGGTCAAAACCTTGTATTATTTACTACTGTACCAGAGCTGAGGGCAGGAACAGTGACTCACCTTTTTTTAAAATGACATCCCTGGTCTATGAACAAGGCTCTGGGCAGGGACAGTAACCCCTGGTATTCTCAGTTTGCCTCTCCCACAGTGGAACTTCTTCCCTTATATACAAACTAGGGAAGTGACCTTCAGGGTCCAGTATTTTCAGACTGCCATACCTGGATCAGATCTTTTATCCCATGAGTAGGAGCTGATTAAGGGAAAGTAAACTCTTCCTCTGGACCGTGCTTACCCAGAATAGAGCTTATGCAACATGGAGCTACAGGCATAAGAGATAACAGTATCACTCACTCTTGGAGTGAAACCACAGCCTTAGACTGGTAACTAGGTGGAGAGAGAGACTGAGTGCAAATGTCCAGAGGAGAGCTTCTGACACACTAAGTTGGGGGAAGGTATATTAGTGTGTCATGAACCAAATGTCACAGTTTCACTGCTCTTGTCAAGATTTAGTAAATTTTTTTGAATAGATGTTTATCCATTTGCTGTATGCCCTTAAGAAAATATCCAGACACTTTAAATGGCTGGTTTAAAAAAAAAATCGTTTTGAGCAGTTAATGGTTAAGGGCAAGGATCTGGGGACTCCTCACACAAGCATCCCGTCATGGTTATTTTGAGAATTAACCTAATCTATTTAATTGTCTAACATAGTACCTAGTCTATAATAATAAACTCAATAAATAATAAATAATAATTTATTATTGAACAATAAATAATAATTTCAATTACTTTTGTCACCGTTTTCTGCAATGACAAACCTGATGGTGATCAATTACACAACCCTGTGCAAGAATTTAATATACATAGCATTATTTAGAATTTAATATACATAGCATTATTTTAAGTGAGGTATATTTTATATAAAGTTTATAAATCCAAAGTATATGATTGGATGGGTTTTGATAAATGTATACATTCATGTAACTACCACCCAAAGCAAGAAATTTAACTTAACGTTTTCATCACTCCTGAAAGTTCCCACATATTCATTTCTAGTAAATACCCAACTTTAATATAGGCAACCAGTGTTCTCATTTTATCATTACAGAACAATTTTTTTCATTGAACTTAATATAAATGAAATTATACAGTTTGTATGTTTTTGCAACTTTGTTCACTATGCTTCTGAGATTCATTCATGTTGTTGCATCAGTAGATTGTTCCTTTTTATTGTTGACAAGTATTCCATTGTATGGCTAGAGCAAAGTCTATTTATTCATTCACCTCTTGGCTGACAAATAGTTTATTTCTAGTGTTTGGCTATTATTAATATATCTGCTATGAAAATGCTTATACAAATATTTTTTGTGGACATCTGTCTTCCTCTCTCTTATGTAAATATCTAGGGATGAAATTCATCATTTTAATTCTAGCCATTTTAATGCATATGCAGTGGCATTTCATCATGTTTTAAATTTACATTTTCCTGAAAATTAATAATGTTGAACTCCTTTATAAGTATTGATATATATTTTGTCCATTCAAGTCTTTTGTTCATTTTAACTGGGTTACTTATCTATCATTATTAGGTGCACGAAATGTTTAGAATTATTATATTATCTTGAAGAATTTACTTATTTATCACTATGAAATAATCATCTTATTTCTGATAATATTCTGTGTTGCAACATATTTTTTGTGTGTATCTAATATTAATACAGCCACCCCAGCATTCTTCTGACTGATGTTAGCACAGTATATCTTTGTCTATCTCTTAACTTTTAACATACTTTTGTCTTCATTTTTAAACTGATTTTTTTCTTTAGTTAGGTTTTGCTCATTTATCCATAATCTTTCATTTTCAATTGCAACATTTAGACTATAAAATGTAATGTGAATTCTAAGAAATTTAGGTTTATATCTATCATCTTCAATGTCTTATTAGCTGGGCCTCTTTTGTGTGTGTGGTTGCTCTGAGGTTTAAAGCATACGTCTTTAACTTATCACAATTTAACTTGTAGTGACATTATACAACTTCACCTATAGTACAAAAAATTGACAATAATACTTTATTCTTCCGGTTTTAATACTATTTTCCTTTCTCTACCTTTGTGCTATTGTTGTCATACATTTTAACTTTAAATGTTATGTATCTTACACTGTATCATTATTATTTTTGTTTAAACAGCCAACTCCTTTTTAAAGAGACTTAAATAATACGAAAAAATGTTATCTATTCACTCATGGGGTTAAGATTTCCAGTTCTCTTCATTCCTTTGTGAAGATTGATATTACCGTTAAGTATCATTTTTCTTCTACCTGAAGGACTTTCTTAAATATTTCTTGTAGTTCAGTGTTGTAGGTGATAAATTATTTTAGCTGCTGTGTGTTTAAATGAATCTTTATTTTGCCTTCATTTTGGGAAGATTTTCACTGGGTTTAGTATTCTAACTTGACAGATTATTGGTTTTCTTATTATTATCTTATAGCACTTTAAAGATGTTGCTATATTGTCCACACATTTGCATTGGTTTTGAAAAATCTGCTGCTTTACATATCCTTGTTCTATACGTAATGGGTCTTCCATCTGGCTGGTTTTAACATGTTTTTCTTTACTTCCAGTTTTAAACAATTTAATTGTGATATTTTATGTTATAGTTTTGTTTATGTTTCTTATACTTGGGTATCATTGAGATTCCTGGATGTGTAGGTCTCTACTTTTCATCAAATTTGGAATATTTTTAGCAATTATTTTTTCGACTATTTATCTGTCACCCCCTTTCTCCTCTCCTTTGGCAGCTCCACTTATTTGTAGATTACGTTACTCAAAGTCATTCTGCAACTATTGTTATTTTTATTAAAAATTATTCTGTTTATTTATGTTCCATACCAAATAGTTTTCATTCTTTGCCTTAAAGTTTACTGATACTTTATTTTTCAATGTCTATATTATGTTAATTCCATCCAGTATATCTTCTATTCCACACACAGTAGTTTTTAATGTCAAGAAATTTGTTTTGAGTCCTTTAGATTTTTTCCATATTTCCACTGAATGTTCTGAAGATCTAGAATTATGTTATAATAATTGTTTTAATGTCTTTGCCTGACAAACGTAACATCTGTGTTATTTCTGGTACAGCTTCAATTGGTTGGTTTTTCTCCATATTATGGATCATATTTTTGTCTGCTTTGCATGCCTGCTATTTTTTTTTAATTATATGATGACAGACATTGTGAATTTTACGTTGTTGGATACTAGATACTTGTTTCCAATAATTATACTTTTGCTTTGCTCCGGAATGCAGGTAAGTTACTTGGAAACATTTTATCCCTTGGAGTGCTGTTGTTAAGCTTTATTAGGTGAGACCAAAGCAGTTCTAAATCTAGAATAAGTTATTCCCCAATACTAAGGTAAAACCATTCTTTATATTTTATTCAGTACTCCATGAATCATTAGATTTTCTAGTCTGACAGGATACGCACTAATTCTAGCCCAGCGTGAGGGCAACACATTCATCTCTTATCCTTTTGAGTGATTCTTTTCCAGGCTTCACACACATGAACTCATCAGTAATCAGCTGATTACTCAAGGGGGAATCTCTGTAGATTTCTAGAGTTCTATCTTTATGCAACTCTTTCCTTTACAGTTCTACAACCTGCAAATTGTAGAAACCTGTATCTCCTAAGACAGATACATCCCTTCAACTCAAGAATTTTGCCAGACTCTGTCTTGGTTTTTCTTTCATGTACTTCAGCACGTAAACATTCTCAAGGAAGCAATATAAAGAAATTATAGATCAGATCTCATCTTATATTTTTCCCCTTTTAAGAACAATTTTCCATTATTAACTGATGTCTTGAATATCTTATTCTTATATATTTTAGGGGTGTTTTTGGCTTTTCTCAGTCAAGAGAGTAAATCTGATTCTTGATATTTCATCTTGGACAGTAATATGTCTATCTTTTATTATCGATTTGTGGGAGCTATTTATTCTGGATATAATTTCTTTGTCACATATATTTTGTGAATATATTCTCCCAATCATGACCTATCTTTCCATATTTCTACTAATATCTTTTGGTAGGCAGAAGTATTTACTTAAAGTCTAATGTATCACCTTATAATGGTTAGTGTCTTTGTGTCCTGTCTAATAAATCTTAATCTACTCTATGGCTATAATGATACCTCATCATTTTTTCTTTAAAAACATTTTATAGATTTTACTTACACGTTTGGATCTATTATCCATCTCTAACTTATTTTTGTAGGCTGTCAGATAGAACTCAAGATTTATTTTGCCCCATATGAATATTCAACTGTTTCAGCACTATTGTAAAGACTTTCCTCTTCCCTATTAAATTGCATTGGCATCTTTATCTTAAGTTTATTGACTATTAACTTGTGTCACCAACCAAAGTCTCAGAATTACTGTAGCTTTATAGTGAACCTTGAAATCAGATGGTATAAGTCATCTAGCTTTATTCTTCTCCAAAATTTTCTTGACTATTTTAAGGCCTCTGAGTTTTATGTACATTTTTGAGCCATCTTGTCAATTTCTACAAAAATGTGTGATAAAGTTTTGACTTCAATGCATTGAATCTAGATCAATTTTGAGTTAACTGGTAGGTTGTATATGCTTCAGACCTTTGAACTCATCTGTCACTTACTGAGAGCCATTAGCTCACAAGGAAAAACAAGTTTTGTATCACCCTTCTGTGCCATAAGTTTACTTGAGAGGTTCCCACAGGAGGGACTACTCCCATGGAAAGTTGTCTGCTTGTGTCTGAAGCAAGTTGAACTACAATTTTTTCTAACAATGCTAGCTTTGTTCAACTTTGGGTTTATATTATGTATGATAATAGAATTGAAATCACGCTAAAAACTTGAATTTGAAATTTTGATCACTTTTATTCATGAAAACATTTCTTGGTCGCACGCAGTGGCTCACGCCTATAATCCCAGCACTTTGGGAGGCCAAGGCAGGTGGATCACAAGGTCGGGAGATCAAGACCATCCTGGCTAACACAGTGAAACCCCGTCTCTACTAAAAATACAAAAAATTAGCTGGGAGTGATGGCGGGCACCTGTAGTCCCAGATACTTGGGAGGTTGAGGCAGGAAAATGGCCTGAACCCAGGAGGCAGAGCTTGCAGTTAGCCAAGATTGCGCCACTGCACTCCAGCCTGGGCAATAGAGTGAGACTCTGTCTCAAAAAAATATATATTTCTTATAAAAGACATCAAGAATGTTGAGGGACTAACATTTATTGAGTCGTAAGTCACATTAATCCACATTGCAGATTGTTGAGGTATTATTCCCATAAAGCAGAGAGGAAAAATAACATTTGAGAGGCTAAGTAGCAAGAATTCTGAATTAATAACGACACTCTGAAAAAGACATATCAGCTTCTTATGCAGTGTTTATAACCCTCAAATGGTTTCACAAACAAAATTTTATGTAATGCTCAGAAAAATGCCATAAAGAAGTCAGGAAATGGCTGGGCGTGGTGGCTCACGCCTGTAATCCCAGCACTTTGGGAGGCCGAGGTGGGTGAATCACGAGGTCCGGAGATAGAGACCATCCTGGCTAGTATGGTGAAACCCTGTCTCTACTAAAAATACGAAAAATTAGCCGGGTGTAGTGGCGGGCACCTGTAGTCCCAGCTACTTGGGAGGCTAAGGCAGGAGAATGGCATGAACCTGGAAGGCGGAGCTTGCAGTGAGCTGAGATTGCGCCACTGCACTCCAGCCTGGGCGACAGAGCAAGACTCTGTCTCAAAAAAATAAATAAATAAAATAAAATGAAAATAAATTTAAAATAAAAGAAGTCAGGAAATTATCTCCACTTTACAGATGGCAGAACTGAGGCTCAGGAGGCTTAAGTGACTTGTTCATAATCACCAACCCACCACCAAAAGACAGCAATGGGTCTTGTGACTCAGTGAGGCAATCTACTATGATAATATACTCCTGCTTCACAGCAGAAGGCTATTTCTAGGCACTGTCATTCCTTTTAACATAAGGTTCCTGAGCACTACCTTATTTTCTGAAAGCAACGGAAGCCTAGGGAGAATACAGGTGAGTGTTTCTTTCATAGTTCAAAGGAAAGAATGACCACAGTGTTGATCTACTGCAATTAAAGTAATGGATGTTTTAGGATTGGATAGATGGAAACCTGTAACAAATCATCTGGTTGTTTTGGTGACTACAAGACATACTCTGAGTAAGCATTTCATTTCCATCACCATAAAGCAACTGGCTCTGTCTTAACTTTCTCTCAAATTCATTGTGTGATATTTTTTCCCACCACTTATTCTGTATGAATAGACTAAAATTAAATATGGTTCTAATTATAAATCAAAGATATCAACTTGTGATAAAATAATAACTAGATTGATCTAGTATGATTGGTTTTCTTGTCAAGTAATCCTTACTTACATAGTCTGAACACATTAAATAGCCCCAGTCACTCACAAAATAATATCATTATTCTGGATAAAATGTAATGAGATTGTGAATGAAAACAGTGTTGGTAGTGGTAGAGAGACGTGCCACAGTCCCCAGTGCACACCAGATGTTCAATGAATGATTGTGGAATGAATAAATGTTCATATTTAATGAACATTCATGTAATTGAATGGTAGGACATTACAAGAAGTGGGATGAGGAAAAAGGATGAATCAAAGATGATTTTCATGTTTCTATCTTGGTAATCACTGAGATATTAAATTCAGGAATATGAAAAAGATTCTAGGAAAGAGATAAGTTTATTTTTAAAATTAATCTATTTGAAAGGTACCTGCATACACAGATGTTGTAGATAAATGAAAGATGAATGGACCTGGAGCCTCAAAAAGCTCTCTGGGCTGTATATTTATGCTCTAATATCATCTGTTTACATACAAATGGTAAAAGCCAAAGGTATTAATAAAAGTCATTTATTCATTTATAAAATATGTATTCAGACACTAGGCGACTTTCTGCAATAAGAGAACCAGATGTCAAAATTCTTGGGGAAAATTGATCTTTAATAGATAAAAGTAGAGAGAATTAAGTTTTAAGCACTGATAAACTTAGTCATTATAAGTCAGAATTTCTACCATTGAGAGATTTGGGCATAGAATATGGACTGAAGTTGCCCTTTTAGTACCTTCATACCTCGGCCCTTATAACCTTACAAAGTGTTTTTCATATTTTTATCCTGTTATCCAGTTACCTGGAACTATGTAAGTTAAGATTTAGATTTCTTTAAAAAACACTGCCAGTTACCTGCCCTACATCTGTTCATACTCTCTCTTGGCAGAAGCTTGACTTTGTTGAGGCTGTCAACATTCCTCACTGACTCAGCCTTAGCCCCCAAGGGTGACTTCTGATGAATCTATGAGTGTGGTAATGTCCGGAGACATTTTTTGATTATTAAACTGAATAGAGCAGGTGCAACTGGGATCTAGTGGGTAGAGGCCAGGGATGCTTCTAAATACTCTGTAAGGCACAAAATAGCCCACAGTAACAAAGAATTATCCAACCCAAAATGTCAATATGCAAATACTCCATATGTTCCTGTAAAAAAGCATGAACAAACCTGTAATTGAAATCTGACTGGAAGGAAACTCTGTGATCTAAAACTTCACAGGTGGAATGCAGAGTAAGGGCAGGACACTAAGCCAACTCCAAGATGGTTGCCAATGATCCCCACTTCCTGGTATTCACGTCTTTGTCTAGTTCCTTTTCTGTGAGTGTGGACCTGATCTATTGACTCCCTTCTAATGAATAGAACATGTTTAAAATGATGTGACGTCACTTTTGAGATTAAGTTATAGAAGACTCCATGTTAGGAGTTGTGTCTCACCCTCTTAGATAACTTTTCTCTGGAGAAAGCCAGCTGTCATGATGTGAGGTAGCTGTGTGAAGAGAACCACATGGGAAGGGAGTGAGGCCTTCCAACAACCATGTGAGTAAACTTAGAAGCAGATGTCTGTCTAGTCAGGTCTTCAGATGAGACCACAGCTTTGGTTGACAACTTGACTGCAACCTCTTGTGAGATGCTGAGCCAGAGGTGCCCAGCTAAGCCATACCCAGATTTCTGATCCATAGAACTGTAAGATGATACAGGGTTGTTCTTTTAAGTCTCTGTGTATTGGGGTAATTTGTTATGAAACAGCAGATAACTTATAATGGCAGGGACATCTATAAATCTTGGCACTTGCCAACTAAATCGACTGTTACAGGTCTGTCGCAGCTACCATTATCAATATTTCTGTGGCTGGCATTGTGCATTGATTAGAAAATCCCAAAGTTATGCTTCATTAGACCCATACATCATCCTGTACCGACTCCACATGCTATAAATATTATCTTATATATTAATCAGATGCAAAGTGTGACAGAAAGAAAGTGGCCATTAGATTTAGACAGCTCTCAATTCAAATCCTAAACTCTCTGCTAACTAATGTGAGCATGGTCAAATTGAATAATCCCTTTGCACCTGTGTTTTATCATTAGCAAAGTGCTGATTAGTGCTGGAACAAGAAAAGTACAAGATGCAATTGGACCATGAACAAGAAGCTACTAACTTCTTTAGAGAAAGCATTCTCACAGGTAACTTCAGAGAAAGCATTCCCATAGAAATGATGTTTAAGCAAATTCAAGAAGGATGAGTAGAGGTTAACAAGGAAAAATTGGAAGGAACAGTGTTCCCAGCACAGGCAATAGCTTATATAAAGGTCCGGCACCTTTGACAGACTGAAAAATTACATGGTTTAAGAAAAAAAGTAGCAAGGGATGAGTCTGCAGAGATTGACAGGGTTCAGATCATGTCATAGAAAAATATTAGACTTCTTTATGACAATGATTGAGTCACTGAGGACTTTAAGCAAGGATAGTGGAATAATTGGATTTTTACTTTGGAAATATCACTCTATCTTTAGTAAAAGACAGAGAACAAGACAGTAAGTGTTTTGTATCTCACGATATATATAGTCTCTGGCACAACTATTAAACTGCTTTTCAGCAGTGCAAAAGCAAATATAAGCACTATGTAGTGGATGGGCATGGCTGAGTTTAAATGTACAGAAACAGACAACAGGTAGTGTTTAGCCCACAGGCCTTAGTTTGCCAACCCCTGATATAAAATACACAAGGGAAAGCCAAACATAGAGAATAGAAAATATGTGGAAAGACATTTAATTAATTACATAATTTACTCATTTAGCAAATCTCTAGGTCGGGGATCCCAAACTCCCGAGCCATGGACCAGTACTGGTCTGTGGCCTGTTAGGAACCAGGCTGCCCAGCAGGAGGTGAGCTCAGCAAGTGAGCATTACCGCCTGAGCCCCACCTCCCTGTCTGATCAGCAGTGACATTAGATTCTCATAGGAGCATGAACCCTATCATGAACTGCACATGCGAGGGATCTAGGCTGCACACTCCTTATGAGAATCTAACTAATGCCTAGTGATCTGAGTTGGAACAGTTTCATCTGGAAACTATTCCCTTTCACCCCAGACTCTTTTTAGATACTCATGACACAGACATGATAAGATAGACACAGTTCCTTTTCTGGTGGAGGTTATGATATAGTGAGGATAGCCTTAAGAATAAGCTCTATAAGCTGAAACTTGTAGTATATATATAAATTCGAATTGTAATAATTCAATTTAATATGATTATTTTATGATGAAGCATTTTTTAAAAACATAAGATCAAGCATATATTTACTGACAGATTGAATAGAATGACTTAAAGAAATTGCAGAAAGTTCCAGGCAAATAAATCTAGTATAGAATTTAAAAGACCTGCCAAGAACTATGTAAGGTATTGTCTATATTTGTTCTCCTTTGATGTTGATGGTAGCTTTTCAAGGTTATTAGTCTCGTTATTGGTCTTATTTTACGGACATGAAAATCTGGCCTGAAAAAGTTCGATCACTTTCTAGACCCTAGAGAGCTGGGATTTTTGACTCTACAGTTGGTTCTCTTCCCTGATCTTCATATTGCCTGTTTGGGAAAGAACACAAGCAAAGCAGCAGGGAGTTAGAGGCTGAAATTTTATAGCAAGGAACTTAGCAAAGAGGTTGAGATGAGCCCTTCAGAGTCCCACAGAGAGCTCAGGAGAGGCCTGGGAACTGAAGTCAGGAATCCCAATTGCCACTTCCTGCTTCTAATCACTTTCCCAAGAGAGTTGTCCCAGCTGTTCCTGAGTGGAAGAAAGACTGAGAGAATCTTTTAAAACCCAAGCCCTTGTAATAAATTTAGACTTCAGGAGAGGAAAAGAAGAAGAAAAAAGAAATTGTTGGCTTAGGAAAGTAATGTTTTCCTTTCATCAGATCAAGGGCAGTGGACAGGGGAAGAGAAAGTACATTCAGTCACTTTGACTTCAGGGCTTGAGGCGATGAAGTCTCAGCTTGCCCTGAAAACTCACCCACTCCACTTTGAGAGAATTCGGTCATGCCCAGAAATAACGTGGCTATACAAGGAATGTTTCTGTTTCTCCCTAATGGGTTGATTATATCCTGTCAGAAGTATCGTAAGGCCATCAAATGTCAAGTCAATTTTCTCAAGCATATTATTTTCATAACAGCTGGGTCTGACTAACTCTTGAAACAGAGCAACCCATTGTTAGATTTTACTGAGAATGTCAGAGTGAAGCTCAATTAAAAAAGAAAGAAAGAAATGTTATAGGACACATGATCCTGATTAACGCAAGTTTACAATTTAGTATTTAGAGGTCAATTGTATTATGATGATTTGGTCACTTAGTTCACAATTAATTCATAATGTCAGAGGAAATAAATGAAGACTGTGTTGTTTGCCCACAGGAGCCAATTTCTTAGAAGGCAGGCAGGGCATCTTTTCAGTTATTGATTCAACAGCTGAAGAGCTGGAAGGATAAGCCTGGAAGTGTCTGGTGCTGAGTTCTAATCCTTATCTTTCCAACACATGCTCCTGAATGAACCTGGTTTATCACATCCTTGAAAGACACCAGTATAACGTTGAGGAGAAACAAAGAGACTTTAGAAGCCAACAACCAGAGCCTCGACTACTGATTTGCTGACTGATCTTGAGTGAATTAATGAAATGGGCACACTCACAACTAGTTAAGAGTTATTGAAGAAATTAAATGGAATAAGATACCTAGCATGTTGGTACAGAGTAAGTGTTCAGTAAATGGTATGATTTAAAATGATGATGACAATGATAATAGAAATGAAAAGGGAGAAAGATGAGGAATTCAGTAAAACATGTGCCTAAGGCCAAACAGAGGCTGTGAACGAGAAAGTCATGTAACCTGGAACAGAAGCTAAAAAGCAGCCCTGAATTTACATCTATTAATGTTTGTACAGGACAAGTTTCACAGCACATAATATCAAGTGTGACATTATCAGGAATCTGGATTTCACTTCAAAAATTAGAGCATGTCTCCTGCCACTTAAACCCAATTCTTATCACCAAATTTTGTTGTTGATATTATATTTGGTTTTCATTTATTTTCGTTTTACTGTATAATTTGGTGGTGTGGTAGGTAGAATTTTCCAATGATTGCACCAGATTCCTGGCCCCTGGTATACACATACTTCCCATTTATTCAATCAAACACCAATATAGGTATTTGATTCAACTCTGAAGAGATATCATGGACGTCAGTAAGGTCCCACATCAATTGACTATAAGATAAAGAGCATATGTGGGCCTGACATAAACACATGAGCCCTTTGCAAGCAGAAAGTCTTCTCCAGCAGCAGAAAGGAAAGTCAGAGATTGAAAACATGTGAATGGTTCAGTACACCACAGTTTGCTTGAAGATGGAAGCGGCGACAGCAAGGAATGCAAGAGGTCCCCAGAAACTGAGAGCTGACAGCCAGCAAGGAGACAGAGACCTAAGTCCTACAACCATAGGAACTGAATTCTGCCAACAAGAATGAGTTTAAAAGAGGGTTTGTTCTTCCTAGATCTTGGAGAAGAGAATTCAGTCTAGACGATACCTTAATTTCAGCTTTGTGGTACTCTGGGCAGAGAACCCAGCCATGTTGAACTGGACATCTGAACTTCAGAACTGTGAAATATTTAATGGGTATTATTTTAAGCCACAAATTTTGTGGTAATTTATCATATAGCAATAGAAAACAAATACAGGTGAGCTGAGTACCTCAAATCTAAAAATTGCTCTCAGTCTTCTGAATGAGCCTAGTTTATCTATCTAGCTTAGAAAAGGAAATACCAACAGTAATAACCCTAATAACTCAGATTAAGCATATATATGCACACACACAAACACACACACACACACACTCACAGGTTTTATCTCAAAATATCAGGATAATTGAGCCAAAGGTATACATTTTACTAGAAGTAATTCCACAAATGGTCCCAGTTTCCTTCCTATCAGCATGCCATTTCTTCAGTGTTTACTGAACAACTATTGTACGCTAGACCACAGGGATATAACCTGATTAGCAAATACACAGTTTTTCAAAGAGGTAGTAGACTAGGGTGACTATGCATTGTGGTAAGGGTTAGCCTATAGAAAGGCCACAACCTAGTCCTAAAAATCAAGGAAGATGTCCCAGAGAAGTAATTTCTGAGCTGCAATGTGAAGAATTACCCACTCAAAATGGATATAAAGGAAAGCAAATGTTTCTAGGCAGCAAGAATATCTTTACAGACTACTGGGAGTGATAGAGACCGGAAGCTTCTTGAAGAACCATGCAGCATTCATCCTCACTGAACCATGACTCGGGGAGAAGCAGATGGGAGAGAAGTTGAACAGGTAAGCAGAGATTAAGTCTTCTCCAGAGTGGAATCATCTAAAAAATTTTTGAATTCTTCTTAAAGTGAAAGGAAATTCCAGAAGATTGATAAGGAGAAAAACAATGGTATCAGCCTTGTTTAAATAAAGATTATTGGCTGCTGGAGCCTGGAGAACAGCTTGAGGAGTGATGCTTATCACTGAAGACAATAGGTCATTCCAGTAATTCAAGTGAAGTTGATATAGGTTGGTGGTCTGAAGGTAGTGCCAGGTGGATGATGAGAACAAAGATTTGAGAATTGTTAATCTTACATTTTTTTCATACTTGGTTCAATGTAGAAGTTGAGGTAAAATAGAGCCAAAGTCAACTTTCAGATATCTGACTTGGGAAATGGGACAGATAGAAATGCCAATAAATGAGAAGAGTTCCCCAGCGAAACAGACCATTTGGTTGGGGGATGGAGGAAGAGGTGGGAGGTGATGGGTTTTATTTTGGATGTGTTGTATTTTAGGTGCTCATGGTAAAACCTAACAGATATGTAGGGAGATGTCTACCTGGTGAGCTAGGTAGAGCCACATATAACTTTATAATTTTATAAGTTATAAATGTATAGATTTATAATTTTATAGATTGTAAGTTTTACAATCTAATTTTATAGATTGTAAGCACCAAAAGTATGAATTGCCTAGCAACATCACAAATTTCTCAAATTTTTTTTTCCTCAATTCTTCCTTCAGTTAACAGAAATTGGTTAAACTTTAAGGAAGCACCGTTGATGAAAAACAGAATATCATTCATATTGCCATCCTAATTAGTCCTCTCCTTTCCCTTCAGATGAATGAATGAACAGCACAATTACTGGCTATTTTAAGGGAGGTGAACATGAAAGCACTGAGAGATCAGTAAGTCCCAAAAGGAGTTAAACAATGTGCGGGACATGTTTCCCTGGTTTTAAACCAATTTTTTTCATATTTTCAAACAGTTAATAAGAGCACCTGTTACTTACATTGCGAAATTAAAATAGGAAGCTAAAATATAAGCAGGAGAACCAAGTCGGCCTTTGAAAACAGATGATCTCATTAGAGAAATGCTCATCTGTGTCTGCCCTCTTGAGTCTTGTGAAAACAAAAGCAACATGTGATGCTCCCAAGGCTTTAGTAAAATAGTGAGCAGGAAGGAGCATCTTCCATTAGAAACTCTCCACTTAGGTTTCATTTTGTGAATCCATTTATTGAGCAAACATTAGTATGTGAAGTAATTAGTAAACAATGGCAAGAGGAGGCATAGCATCATTGGAGATAAGAGTTTGGAGGCTAGAGTGGGCATAAACCTGGATTTGCTTACAAGTTACAATATTTACTATATTTGTAACCTCGGAAAAATTATGTATACTTTCTACATATTGGTTTTCTCACCTCTAAAATGGAAGAATTATAGAACTTATCTCATATGGTTGAGGTCAGTATTCAATGAAATCAGCATGTAAAGAATTTTTCACAGTACTGGCACATTCCCTTGATAAATGTTAGTTATTTTATTGTTATTTTTATAATTACTACTTTTATTAGTTCCTTATATAAAGGGCTCTGACATTGCTTATTATCTGCTCAGGCTGATATTACATAAATTTTACAACACCAATATTAATTACATGGAGATTAAACATTTGCAACCAGAAAAGTAAGGCAGAAAAAAAATAATGCAAGGCAGCATTTTTCAACTGGTTACTATGTGCCAGGTACATATTCCAACTATTTCTCCAACATTCATCAATGCAGCAAACCTAAGTATGAAGTCAAATTTTAAACAGAACTGAACTTTCTGTCTCACTTCTCATTGAGCAACTCCAATATGATGAACATCCAAATGTACCAACTCATGAGTGTATGTATTTATTTACTTGTAATTTTTCCAAGCTATTAAACTCATCAACCACTTCATCTTTGAGTCTCCAACACCTGACTTAGAGTCTGCTTCTATCATGCTCAGCACGTGTGTTACATCAATATACTAAAACACTTATTTGAACCATAACAGTCCTAGACATTTAATAGAGCCCCAAATCAACACATCTAATCATAGACTTTTTAAAACATTTATATAAAACAGTGACATCAAAATAGTCGTCAAGCTTTAACCAATGACTGTTTCACTATAGCTAACATTTATGCTTTACTGTGGGTTAGGCACTTTGGCAAGCATTTGACAAGGGTTTAATCCTCAAACCACTTTCTGATTTGAACATTTTTATTATTGCTTTCATTTACATTTTTATTATTGCCTTCATTTGCATTTTGCAATAAAACTGAGTTTTCAGGAAGCTAAATTTAAATCACGCTGGGGGTAAGAAACAATGATTGAGACAGGACTCAAAAATGATTCCACCTGACTCCAAAGCCCCTGCTTTTACTGTCACTTGGGTTTTTTTGCATTCCTCTTCCACTCTCAAATTTGAATAATTTTTATAATAATTAGTTCTGTATTAATTCTTGACTTGGGTACTACTTTAAAATTCACTAAGAAATTATTTTGATGGGTCAAACAAGGACCAAAAGGAAAAGCAAAGATGGAGAAACCAATGGGATTATAGAAGAAGAGACTTGAGTATCCCCAAAGGATGTTTTTGCAGACATTGTCACACACCTACCCAGGGTCCAGAACACTTTTCTTTCTTGCCCACAGAATGTGAATTTTTTTCTGAATATTAGTATACCCAGTCTTAGATAATTAACTGTTGTCTAAGCCAGTCATTATCATCAAACGCTCTATTTTCCTTGCCACTAGGTTAGCCGTGGTTTAAGTTTTAGCCTGGGAAATATCTTAAGACATCTTCAGATATTTAGATATTTAGCATCATGGCTCTCCTTTTCCACTCTCTGAACCCAAATACAGCAATGATGGCTGGAGCTGTAGTAACCACCTGAGCCCATTAGAGAAAAAACAAGTAAATCATAGTTGAACCTAGACATAATTGAGCAACTAAACTAGTCCTACTGAACTAGTACCTTCTTGTTACATGAAAAAAAACCCTCACTATTAGTCATATTTCCTGTTACTTGAGTCCAAATATATTTCCATCTGATAAAATTACACCGACTATGGATAAATACAAAGAAGTATTGGTAGGATGAAACTTCATAAGTTAACAACAGCAAAAGACTTATGGTTATTTTAGTTTTTAATGCATTTTATTTTGGTTATTTTCCTTGTCATATTTAAATGGCTTTTTTAGCTGTGGTGATATGTTCCTTGAGAGGTAAAAGTTAGTTCTAGAAATGATCCAATGGCAGATGTATTCAGTGTCACATTTAGAAACGGAAACTATTCCATAATAAGCACATAAATACTTCATAGCACTGAATGATGGCAGAACCAACCAAGGGCTTTGTGGAAAACTGACTTTGGCTCTTCATATTGGTCCAAGTTCCTGCTGCCTGTTGCCTCAGCATGTAACTAGCACAATAAAATTTCAGTGTAACAGACCTAGCTCATAAAGTTTCTATTTCTACCAGGACTTTGCCTAATGTAAAACTAGACACCCCAGCCACACATTTGCTATCCGAAAGTGTTAAAATTGTGGTTAAAGCTGAATATTAGCAGCATTTCCCACTTGTGCTGTCATCTGGATTATATAACAATGTGTGGATTTTATAAACAGCAACTGCTCATTTTTGTGGTTGGCTTCTTATTGGATGTGCCCCAGAGCCATCTGACTAAATAAGTTGGAGACAACCAGATTGAGCACAGGGAAAGTGACATTCCCTGGTACATGCAAAGCCAAGTCCTGCAGAAACTGCAGGAACTAGAAAGTCTACTAGAAAGGTCTACATACCTCCAAGTTATGGCCCAAGTATTACAAAAATATGTGTGAGTTTTCTTATGGATTAGCTCTGCTTCCTGACAGTATTTCACAAATATTCTGCCACACCGTTTTGCTCCCAGAATACTATGGGACCATAACACTAAAATCATTTGATAATGGTGTTGTCGAAACATAAATCATTTTTAGATGGTACATGTCAAGTAATACAAGCACCTATCATGTTAAAAATCATTGTTTTATGTCTGATTTCCAAAAACAAAACATTTTACCTCTGGCTGATCCATGATCTATTATTGCATGGGATGATGAAATATTTTAGAGATGATCCTGCTGGGAATCAAAGTGACTATAATTGTCCAAAACTGTGTCCCAGAGAAAATTTATAAAACTTGAAACGTGAAAATAATTCACCAGGGAGATGTAAAATAATGAACAAAGTCACCAAATACTGTAGATGGATAAGGTCTTTTGGAAGAACTTACGGAGGTAGAGAGTTATAGATGTAAGAGTGCAAGATCCTTCACTCCACTGAAGAGTTTGTTCTGATATAAATATACTCTGCATGCCTTCTTGCAAAGCAAAAGAAAAAAGATTTTAAAATATATTGATGAGTCACTCAGCAACTATTCATTCAGAGAATGTGTGAAAAGAATGGTATAAAGCTGTTTTCACCACTGTTTCTAGCCTGTGGGTCTTCTAATTCAATTGGAAAGTCAAGGTGCAAACTCATTAAGAGCGACTAACAACATACAAATTAAATGGCAACAAAAGTCAATTAAAAGATATTCCATTGGAGCATGAGATGAAAAGCAAGTGCACTGATTTAATGAATGAATGTTAATCAATTTTTATTTGATTCATTTGAATAATATTTAGTTCCAGGATTACAGTGAGGACTAAGACATGAGTGTCCTCAGGGGATTTATAGTATGCAAAAGAGTTGTTTGAGTTAGAATATTTGGGTTGCAATCTTTTTATGTCTATTCCCTGTCTCAGAGCTACTTGCCCTTAGTGGCAAGGTCTTGGATTCCTCATAACATTTGCTTGTCTTGCTCTCTCATAATTCTGACTTTGTACCGATACTCTGTCCTCCCACCCCAATATATCCCAAACTTGATTCTATTTCATGAGTTTTTTCTATACCTTTTTTTTGTTTTTTTTAAACTCTAGTGGCTCCTGTTATCTTATTTCCTCCATGTTGCCTATTTAAAATTCCAAAGAGAAAACAAAACAATTGATTGGGCATGGTCATGTTTTCACGACAGGATACAGCATGAGTTGTTTATATTGTATAAGTTAGCACCCACTGGATAAGTGCCCTCTCTGGTCTCTGGGCATTTGGTGAGTCAGACATCATGATTGGCATGGTTAATATAAATGTGGGATTTAAGAGACTGCCAGGACATTCAAGGGCTATTGACTACTTCAAGCATTGGCAAACTTTCTGTAAAAATCAGATAGTGTCTGGGCACGGTGGCTCATGCCCATAATCCCAGTACTTTGGGAGGCTGAAGTGGGTGGATCATCTGAGGTCAGGAGTTCGAGACCAGCCTGGCCGATATGGTGAAACCCCATCTCTACTAAAAATACAAAAAATTAGCCAGGCCTGGTGGTGGGCGCCTGTAGTCCCAGCTACTCGGGAAGCTGAGGCAAGAGAATCGCTTGAACCCGGGAGGCAGAGGTTGCAGTGAACCAAGATCATGCCATTGTGCTCCAGCCTGGGCGACAAGAGCGAAACTCCACCTCAAAAGAGAAACTCCACCTCAAAAGAGAAACTCCTCCTCAAAAAAAGAAACTCCGCCTCAGAAAAGAAACTCTGCCTCAAAACAGAAACTGCCTCAAAACAACAACAACAACAAAATAGATAAAAACTTTAGGCTTTATGGACCAAGAGACAACATTTAGGCTACTTATATAACAACTCATATAACAATTTAAATGACTTAAATACCTTATATAGCAATTGACATATCTTAGAGTACTTATAAAATAGCCATTTTAAAATGTAAAAATCATTCTTAGCTTGCAGGATACAGAACATAAAAACAAACAGATAGAAAGCCAGATTTGGCCCATGGCCTATCATTTACCAAACTCTTGTCTATCTTAATATGTGATATTATAAAAGACATATTTTGGTTCTCAATATATACATTTATAAATTGGGAGCCATATTTATGAAGGTGATAGACAGTCATAATGAGCTGTGCTACTCACAGGCTCCAAACACATGTTCTGTACCTGAGTAACAACTCACACCAAGTGGAATTATCTTTGTGTTCTCCCAGAAGCTGGCCCCGAGGCAAAGATTTGAGTGAAAGTATTTTGTTGGAGAGATGATACCATCAAACACTTGTAGGAAAGTGGGAACATAATTAAAGAAGGAAGGCAGCTTTTACAGAGTATGTTGTTATGCTTATTATGACTGTGGGAACATATAATTTAATCCCTGATACTGTATAGAACTCTGATAGTCACACCTCAGAGTCCTCTCACTCTGGGGGATGGAGCTGGAGTATTTACCACCAACTCCCATCAGTCATTGATTGGGAAGCTCCCAATATCATTTCTCTAACACTTCCAGCTTGCCTGATATGTAATTAAGCAAAAGAAGCTTCAACTGACAAAAAACAAAAAAAAAAATCTAGGCAGTTAGAGATTAAGACATTCAGAAATCAAGAGCTTCAGCTGAATGGATTAATGATATCTACATAGGAACAACATAAAAAGGATGGGATGAAATGATTCATGTGAACTAGCTTGATCTTCAATAAAACATCTCATTTGCTGCCTATTCACCCTATACTATGTTTGGCTTGATGCCAAAAAGCATTTTCCTGGGACTTGCACAGAATATCACTATTATAAACTGCCTTCTCAGCAGGATGATGGGCTCTGTCATTGGCTTGCTGGGTCATCTTGTTTTTTGTTCCAAGTTTGTATTAGTCTGGTTCCTCTAGAGAAACAGAACCAATAGGAGATACATACATACATAGATAGATAGATAGATAGATAGATAGATAGATAGATAGATAGAGATAGATAGATAGATAGATAGATAGATAGATAGATAGATAATAGATAGATGATAGATATAGATATAGACAGATGGATGATAGGTAGGTAGGTAGGTAGGTAGGTAGGTAGGTAGGTAGGTAGGTAAGTAGGTAGGTAGGTAGATAGATAGATAGATAGATAGATAGATAGATAGATAGATTATTGTGGGAATTGGATCACATATGGGATCACATACAAGAATTGGACCACATGCTGAGAAGTCCCACCATATGCGCCCCAGCAAGCTGGTGAACCAGAGAAGCTGGTGGTGTAATTAAATCTGAATCTAAAGGCCTGAGAACAAGCAGATCCAATGGTGTAAGTCTCAGTTCAAGGCCAAAGGCCAAGAACATGTGGTGGGGGAGTGTAGGGCAGGTATAAGTTTCCACATCTGCAGGTCCAAAAACCTGGAGTCCTGATGTCCAAGGTAGAAAACTGAAAGTCTCAGCTCCAGAGAAAAGAGTGACTTCATCTTTCCACTGCTTTTTAATTCCATCCAGGCCTTCAATGAATTGGATGATGTCCACCCACACTGGTGAGGGCAGATCTTTCTTACTCTACCCACTGATGCAGATGTCAATCTCTTCTGGAAACACCTTCGCGGGCCTTCCCAGAGCTAAAGCTTCACCAGCATTAGTTGGTAAATGTGAGTACCCCTTAACCCAGTCAAGCTGACATGTAAAATTAACCATCACAAAGTTTTGTTTTCTTCTTACATTTTTCAGCTTGGATAATGGCATCTGAGAAGTCACATGGCTTCTTCAAAATGCAATGTGGTATCAAAAACGTGTGTATACTGGGGCCAGTCGGTGGGTGGGGGGTTAGGGGAGGAATAGCATTAGGAGAAATATCTAATGTAGATGACGGGTTGATGGGTGCAGCAACTCACCATGGCACGCGTATACCTACGTAACAAAAGTGCACGTTCTGCACATGTACCCCAGAACTTAAAGTGTAATAATAATTTGTGTATAGATCTGGCACATTGTAGTCACTCAAAAAACACTATTCTGCTTTTTTCTTCCTCACCCACTTATCTTAGCGCACTTCTATTATTTTCTTTTCCAGACCTGATTAGGAACTCTTTTGTGAACCAGAAAAGAGAAATCTTGCACTGATTGGAATATGGCAGCCACTCACCATCTCCCCTGTCTGCTCTCACTTAGTTTATCTGACCCAATGGGAATGGAGAATCTCAGGCATAAAACCAACTGCTTCGTAGGTCACTCTGGAAAATTCTAAACTGAAGCTTTTTTGAGAAAGGAGACATTACCTCAGAACTTCCACATGTAGCTACTATGAAGTTTCTGTTGATGTGAATGGATATTTTCACCAGATATTGGAAACATGCTAAAGCTGGATTCCAGTGCAATAAAGGCAACTCATTTAGCCATTGGCTTGTGATATTATGAGAAATACAGTTAAATTAGACGAATGCTCCACCAGAAATTGTGGCCAAAATAAATGATCATTTTTTAAAAAAGAAAAAGATAAAGACACAACAGATTCTGTCATTTTTTTCTTCTTGTTAATGTCTTTGAAAAACAGACTTGAAGTCTCAGATGAACACCTTAAATTCCAAATAACGGTTGAGGCATTGGGGAAGCCTCGTTTCCTTGTTGATTCTATCGATGGATAGATGGATGATGAGCACTACAAATATTTTTATCTCCTATGTATAAATTAAAGGAATAGTAACTGAGAAGGGCTTTAGAAAGTTTATTGGAGGATAGGCATTCAGAGAAAAAAAATGAAGGATGAGTAATTACAGGTGAAGTTGGAGGAGAGGCTATTTTTGATTGAAAGAAAAGTAAAGAGAAAGGCATAGACAGAACTAAAAGAAATGCAATTTTACCTCTCATACGAAGAGCAATAATTGTCCCTGCACTTTCATATTTCAATAGAAAGAAGAAAAAATTTTTTCCAAATAAAAATCAGAAAACTAAAAAATGTTCTCAAAATATTTCTAATAAATAACATTTTCCCATTTATTAATTTATTGCTATATTTGCTTATAAAATATATTTAGATCCACCCATCCGGCCGTCCCAACAGTGCGGGATTACAAGGCGTGAGCCACCATGCCCAGCCATCACAAGGTCAGGAGACGAGACCACGGAAACCGCCGTCTCTACTAAAAATACAAAAAATTAGCGGCGCGGGTGGGCGGGGCGCCTGTAGTTCCCAGCTACTTCGAGGCTGAGGCAGGAGAATGGCCTGAACCCGGGAGGCCGAGCTTGCAGTGAGCCCGAGATCCGCGCTCCACTGCACTCCAGCCTGGGCGACAGAGTGAGACTCCATCTCAAAAATAAAATTAAAATAAAATAAAATAAAATAAAATAAAATATATTTAGATGGGCACATAATATAATTTAGAACTTATTAGCAAAATTTTATACAATACAAATCACAATTTTATTTTATATATTCTTACTATTCTTGCTCATTTCTTGTCCATATAAATTCACATTAATATTATTATAGTGCAGATACTACTTAATATTCCTTTTAACATTATTTGGTAAAAAACGTTTTAGCATTATATTTTTAATTATTATATGTAATTATTCATAGCATTCCATTGAATGGATAAACTATTATTTAACCATTCTAATGTTTCAATATTTTTGCTATTATACATAATACTGCAAAGAATATCTTTACTAGTGTGGCCATTTTACTGCAACGTTTTTTTACCTTAGATTTTATTTCTGTGAATAACATTACTAAATGAAAAGAGTTTATCTTTCTTATGGTTTTTAATATGTATTGCCAATTGCAATCACAAAACAATCACTAGTTGCACACCAGTCAGTGGCATATTAGTGTATTAATTTCACCAAGTCCTGCCTTCATTGGGCGCTACCATGTTTTGGACTTTTTTAACTGTTGAATAATTTATCAGGTATATAAACAATCTAAAGAATTTAAACTTTAATGAACTATACCACTATTGCAATCTAGCCCACATAGGGATTGTGAAGATAGCTCATTTAACAAATATTTCTTAACCACTGGCTATGTTCTCATTCCATGAAGCAAAAGCAGCAGAGAAAAAGAAGCACAAGAGGAGAGAGGTGATGAGGATTCTGAACACAGAAGGCCCTCTGGGCCCTGTGTATTATTAGGATTTTGCCTTTAATTATGAGTGCCTTGGGGAGCCACTGTAAGGGAAACAATTTCATGTGATCCTTGTCCTTTGGGAGCTTTTAAAATCTTTATGATGAGATTAGAATCAGATGTTGTTCCCCCAAATCCCACCTCAACTCCATCGTCACCATTGTGCAGAGATCAGAATACCATGACCAGTCCTTGGAAATACTGTTCTTCATCTCTCAGTAAAAAAGGAAGAAGGGAAGGCATGAAGGGCCTCCTATATCTGGAGCAGTGTTAGGTGCTACATATCCAATGTCATTTTATCCAACAACAGTCCTGTAAGGCAGCTCCCATTTCTACAGAGAAGGAAATTGAGGCTCAAGGTGCTCACTTTGGGAAGACCTTGCTTGTCTTCCTTACAAAGAGAGAGAACATTAGATGCCCGAGTGCCCTCGAGGAGCTTTGACAGAATCTGAATCATTTTTACTCTGTCTTTCATGTTTAAATTTCCAACATACCTTTCTCGTTTTCATCCACTGGAAACTGAGGTATCCCATGCTTCACAAAATTGGCCCATTGTTTAAACTGTCACCTCTTCTTTCCTTAATTCCACTCATGAGCATTTGGACCCAACCAAAGGAGGTTGGTTGGATCCCACAACAGCAAGTCCACTGAACTGGGAATGTGCAATGGAAGTTGAAATCTATAATGTGTTCTATGATTTTGAACATGTCTACTCTCTCCCTGCGTCTCAATCCCTCAAATGTACAGTGAGGGGATGGGGAGATAAGGCAGAGGATCTCCGGGGATCATTCTTACTTTAATGATCTATGACAAAATTTTCCCAGTGGACTGCACAGCCAGAAAGAGCCAAGGCTGAGAGCTATTTCTCCCCAGAAATGTGATTCCACAGTCTTGGTTTCCTGGAACAACTGAAGAGTGTGGTAATATAATCCATGGAGAGAGGCTTTATGTGGCTAATATTCCAAAGCTTTCTAAGTGCAGTAATAAACAGAGCACATCTTGGTGACAGAAATTATGATGCAGAGACCATAATAATAACTCATGTCTGCTTCTATTTACTATTGACAAGATATGCTTCCACTCCCAAGACACCAGAGCAGCAGAAAAATAAGTAATTCCCTGAGTTGCCACCACACCATTTTGCTTTATGCTAGCTTTTCTTCCTTCCTTTTTTGTCACTCACAAAAGTGAAACCCAATCATCTACAGAAGCTGCCTTGTGTCTAGGAGTTAAGTGGTGGTTATTATCCGCATCATACGAAACTAGGCATCATAGTTTCCATGCTGGAAAGCAAAGCTCCCCTATGTTAGGTATCTTTGGTTTACAATAACATACACTCAATAACTGAGAAGAAATTTTGAACAGATAACACTTGCAAAATATTTACCAAACTAAAAATTTCACAGAGACTGGTGATCGTGTAGGCCAAGCATACTTTATCTCCCCCGTCTCTCCATTCCCAAGTCCCTGAAATAATTCCTGGGAGATTTATCTAACTCCAGCTGAGTCCACCAACAGATATGAAACTTAACTACCTTACTGTTTTGTGACACATCCTATTCTATTTTCTTGCAACAGCTCCAATTATTAGAGTGAAATATGATGTCTTAGTCCTTTTGGAGCAAGGCAGGAAGCATTTATTCTTTGACTGTGCAACTGTTCTTCAAGAATGTGTAATGAGCCTCACACCTCTTCCAAGTCTTCTTTTTTCCGTGTTAAACATTCACAATTTCTTCCCCATTCCCGCTTGGTATTGGTCTCAGATCTTGCTCTCATATTGTTTAGGCTTCTCAAACTGGTGCCACTTGACCAACACAAACATGGAAATAAGACATCCTACACTTAAAACAACACATCCAGTGTGGTCTATCTTAGAGAAAATGATTGAAATTATCACCTGCCTTCATCTGTACATTCCAACTCTATTATAATAATTTTGCCTAAGAATGTTTTAATTTTTCCAGCAACTGTGGCACACATTTGGTTTATGTTTAGTCCTGTGATCAACATACGAGCTTTGTTCTGCCTCCAAGGCATAAGCAGGAATGTATTGAGTGTCAAAGTGCTCTTGGTCACTCAAATGTATTGACCAAACAGGACCTCTTTATGAAATTATAAAGTCATCCCAGATTGTATTTTGGACATTTCTTTTATTTCTCGTGTTCTCCCACTTTCTGTAGTCTCCTCTGCCCCCAACATACATGCCTGACTTCTACTCAAAAGTAGTTCTATTCTGCTGTAGTAGTTTAGAGCCTGGCTTGTAAAGGCAGCCTGCTTAGGGTCATATTCCCAGCTCTGACGTTTGCCTGCCCTGTAGGTTTCAGAAACTCAATGTTTTTGCTTGTTTAAGATTTTTTATGTTATGTATAAAGTAATAATACTATCTCCTTCATTATGTTGTTATGAGAATTTAACGATTTCATATACCTTAGGCACTTAGGACAGAGCCTGGCACATACTGAGTGCTAGCTGATACAATAAGCCTAGCATGGTATTTGGGACAAGAAGTTCTGAGGGTCGGAGTACCAGGGATATAGTCATTACCCAGGTCCAGTAATATATGTCACTTCTTTTTTTTCAGACCTTCAATTTCTTTAGCTATAAAATAGGGAAATCAAACAATAAGATGCCTACAATTCTTTCCAGCTCTCTCATTTTTAAAACTGTAATTTTCTGCAAGTCTTTGATCTTCCAACTCCTGACATGGGTGGAGCAAGCATCCCCAGCTTGGATGGTAGGGGGAACAAGCTGATGATATGACTCCTTTTGTAGACATTGCTACTATCATTCAAACAAATAAAGATGTAAAGGAAAAATGTTTCATAATTATGACAGGCCAATTTGGAAAGACTTCTGAGGATAGCACCACCTTATCGGAGCCCCTTATATCACACTACCTAAAGAGACTGCCCACTCCCCAAACTGCTATAATTGGTAATGTGGTAGAAGGATTATTAAGAAAGGCCTGAGGCCGGGCGCGGTGGCTCAAGCCTGTAATCCCAGCACTTTGGGAGGCCGAGACGGGCGGATCACGAGGTCAGGAGATCGAGACCATCCTGGCTAATACGCTGAAACCCCGTCTCTACTAAAAAATACAAAAAAACTAGCCGGGCGACGAGGCGGGCGCCTGTAGTCCCAGCTACTCGGGAGGCTGAGACAGGAGAATGGCGTGAACCCGGGAGGCGGAGCTTGCAGTGAGCTGAGAGCCGGCCACAGCACTCCAGCCTGGGCGGCAGAGCAAGACTCCGTCTCAAAAAAAAAAAAAAAAGAAAGGCCTGGGCAGTCAGAGATGAAAGATCATGCCATTTTGAGGGCTGATATAAAGAAAGGAATCCATTTTTCATGGAAATGCTTGGCTTTGCATGAGCCTTTGAAAACCCACACAGTAAATGCAGTGGAAAAGGCAATGCACCACAGCATAAGGCCAGAGGTCTGGGGATACCTCAACTACAAAACCAACACAGCACTTAATTGTGGCCATGTGTCTGAATCAGCCAGAAATGCAACTTCTTCCTCATTCCAATGGGATACTAATGCTCTCGCTTGACTTTCTCACAGAACTGCAAGAGATCGTGAATGTAAAGGCATTTTGAAAGCTCATTTCAATTGCAATGTGGTAGTGACACTAAGGTTCCTGACCCTCCAAGGCCAGAATCTGTGTCCCATAACCTCCACAATTTAGTTCCTGAAACTACACACAAAAATGCAGCCACTCTAGAAGATGAAAGTGCAAAATTACTTTCTTTCCCTACTCAATGCCATTAAATGGTTTCCTTGACATCTATAGCTCTTTGCAGTAATGTTCACTATGACTAAAAGTGTGGCTAATAATACCTTTTATGATCTGACCATTTTATCTCCTTAGCCTCATTTTTCTCATGCTTTGCTTTTAAGATTTCACGTCTTTGCTATTGTGAATAGTGCTGCAACAAACCTGCACATGTACCCTTGAACTTAAAAGTTAAAAAAAAAAAAAAAAAAAAGTTCCTGAAGGGGGAAAAAAAAAAAGGCTAAGATTTTGTAGACTGGATCTTCTAGTTTCTTGAACATACACATCTCCTCTCACTTTATGCTGCTGCTTCTGCCTGGCTGGCTTCCACTTATCTTCAGGTCTCAGCCTTTTATCTTTTATTTTTTTATGTTATTTTATTTTTTTGAGACTGAGTCTTGCTCTTGTCGCCCAGGCTGGAGTGCAGTGGCGCAATCTCAGCTCACTGCAACCTCCACCTCCAGGGTTCAAGCAATTATCTTGCCTCAGCCTCCCGAATAGCTGGAATTACAAGTGCCTGCCACCATGCCTGGCTAATTTTTTTTGTATTTTTAGTAGAGACAGGGTTTCACCATGTTGGCCAGGCTGGTCTCAAACTCCTGACCTTGGGTGATCCACCCACCTCAGCCTCCCAAAGTGCTGGGATTACGGGCATAAGTCACTGTGCCCGGCCCCTTTTAACTTTTAAGTGTCCCCTCCTCTTCATCCAATTAGGTAGATTCTCTGGGCTATGCATTCCCAGAGCACCTTGTACTTCCCTACCATGGTTTTCAGTCTGGTCTAATGGAATTACTTGCTTAATGTGTTGCTCTCCACCCAGAAATATGAGAAGCTTTGTGAGAGCAGAAACCAGCCGTATCTCTTTAATTTTTAGGATCCTCAGTGCTTAGCAGAATGGCTTACCAATATTGGCCCTCGATAAATATGAATAACTCACCTATTAGAGATAGATGGCATATTTTACTGACATTCTAGAAAGCTCTTCTCCTTTTACCACAAATCTTTCTCTTTTTCCTTTTTGCTTCTTTACACATTCTCCTAGTTCTACCTATTTCCAGTGTCCATCAAAGGCTTGAAGAACCTTTGAATTTTATATCTCTTTGTTATAGTTAACTATAACTTCCTCTAGAAAGATTGTCTGACCTGGTTCTCAGGCAATAAGGCATCTCCTTCACTTTGCAATGTGTTTATGTGTCTACCATACAAGTTACTATGTCAGTTTCTTTACTTGCTTACATGGCTGTCTCTATAACTAAACTCTAAGACCTATGAGCAGCAATCTGTTCTATTCATCTTTGTTTTCCTTTACCCAGAAATGTCTGAAAATGGTAGCAATATTAATAGATAATAAATAAATGTTAATCAACCATTTCTTTTTCCAGATGAAAGCACCAAGTATCTACACAAGTGGAGAGACCTCACTGAACCAGGAAAAGAACTAAGAGTACCTTACGATCATTGCTTCAGTCATTCAACAAACATTTGTTGAGTTTGTTCATTCTGGGTGATAGAGTCTCAATGGAAAACAAAAGTCATTCTGTAATAATTTTTAAATAGATAGCCTATATTTGCCTCTAATGATATTTTCATTTATTTGTCTTCCTAAACTTAACTATCACTGTTGTTCTAAAAGACCTCGTAAGAATAAGCCTTATTTAGTCTTGCCGGAGTAATTTAAATCCTACAAAGCAGGGGTGTTACATAGTAAAACTTTTATCCGAAATTATTAAAACATTTTATCTGAAATTAGTAGAAACCATTATATTGAAGGTAATTGACACTACCTTTTAGTGTCATTTTGTGACTGCACAATGCCATCTGGAAAATACTACATTTATTGGAATAAACTCTACAGTCATCAAGAGTCCATTGGAAATTACTTAAAGGACTGAAGGGAAAATGTGGAGACCCCCCCCCAAGCCATGAGACTCTCTGTTTCTTTTCTCATTCTAGCTCTGTGAGATGATGGCATTGCTCCCATTCTCCTAAGCTACTTATGAAAGCTCATCACACCTTTCTACTCTCACATTCAGTAATTAATTACTCCTAAGACCGTAAGTGAATTAGAAAATAATGTAACAATGAATTGAAAAATCCATTACTCTCTTTACAGCGATCAAAGTAGCAATATGAGAGATCAGTTTACACAGAAATGGATTTTTGATTAGTCGCAAATCTTGCATGAATTAGCCAAACTCAGATTACAGGCTAAATTTCCAAAAAGGAAGAGAATAAGATTTTTTGATACATTCCTATAATTCTCATAACTGATATAGCTTATAAAGTCAGCTCATCAAAAATCAGAGTATACCTAGGTCACTTTTTTTAGACATAGGAAGAAGAGGTGTGGACAGCATCATCTAGTCACTGAAATTAAACAGCATCACACCAGTGTTTAAAAGTCTATCTCAGCCATTTACTAACTGTGCAACTTTTGGCAATTCGATTTCTCTAGGCCTTGGATTCCACGTTTATAAAAGATAAAACGTAATAACAGCCACCTAACAGAGCTTCTGTGAAGACTAAATTATGTAATGGATGTATGGCTAACAAACAGTATCAACTAACATAGATGTCTGGTCTTCTCTAAAATCATTCTCTTCCCAATTATAGAAGGTCAATATGAGATAATCTAATCTGAAAAATAGGGCCGGGCGAGGTGGCTCAAGCCTGTAATCCCAGCACTTTGGGAGGCCGAGACAGGTGGATCACGAGGTCAGGAGATCGAGACCATCCTGGCTAACACGGTGAAACCCCATCTCTACTAAAAAATACAAAAAACTAGCTGGGCAAGGTGGCGGGCGCCTGTAGTCCCAGCTACTCGGGAGGCTGAGGCAGGAGAATGGCGGAAACCCGGGAGGCGGAGCTTGCAGTGAGCTGAGATCCGGCCACTGCACTCCAGCCTGGGGACAGAGCCAGACTCCATCTCAAAAAAAAAAAAAGAAAGAAAGAAAAGAAAAGAAAATAGGCCTGCATATTTTGAAAATTTTTGTTATATTATGTATGTTAAATGAATACTGGTTTCATCCATTCCTCACCCCAACCCTCCTGTAACTCATTGATTACTTTTCTCAACCTCGATTTCCTTACCTGTAAAATGAAGTGAATAATAGCAGATACTTCAAGGGATTCTGGTTAAGATTCCATGAAGTAGCCCATGTAAAGGACATAATATTGACTGACATGGCAAATACTAAATAATATTAACTGGCATAATAATTTTAGAAGGCAGGCAAAATTGATAAAAATCAATCATTATTATGAATGTTTCTGATTTTTATCAATTTTGCCTGCCTTCTAAAATATGAACATGAGTGTCATTGGGGATGTGAAGAAGTGGTTATTGATAATCTTTAAGATATTCGCAGTGCCAAAATTCAAAGAGCACATGAATACGCTGTCACTTAAATGGTCATTTATGGCTATAGCCTGGGCTAGTGCTTGAGAGCCTGGCTCCCATAATTCACCTTATTAAACATTTTTATGTTCCAGCCCTCTATTTGACACTGGGAGTAAGGAAAAGAGGACATAAGGTTCCTGCTCTCAAGAAAATCACATTGCAGGAAAATAAGCATATTACAACATAATCAAAATCTTCTCTTCCATTCATATCGCTTGGGGAAAAATTGATCCCCACTGAGAATGGTAAAAGTGCCCACAATCCTAGGTAAAGACTGATTTTTCAGCAGTCATAGTAACAGGTGACTACCAGAAGTGCTTTTAAACTTCTTCAGTTAACCAACAATTCCTCTTAGTGAACCTGCTTTTTATAAGCCAACCAGTCAGTGACCATCTCTTATTTTGGAAAAACAGTTTATCAGGAATTGACTCACTCTAAGAAACACACCTCTGAATGTCAATCTTTCAACAGCAGTTCCACACAACTTCTTTTCTGCAGTTCCAGAATATTTACATGCCTAGAAATCCTCCAGCCTCTGACCTACACACTTCCCCACCACCCTCTGTAAGATCTGCTGCCCTCCTGCTGGGGCCACTGATTTAGCAGCATAGTTCTCCCTGATGGTGAGCAATAAATTCAGCTTTGTCTTTCAATCTAAGATAGTTAATGATGTTCTTATGATCCTTTGACACTAGTACACATTTTGTATCAAATTAATTTCAGATAAATTAAGATTAAAATCTGTGTGTATCTATATGTATAATCATAAGATAGTTAGAATAAAATACATTTATTAAAGACATAGCTTTGCTATAGTAATGGTCTTTTTTTTGCACATGACACCAAAGGCAGAAACTATAACAGGAAATACTGGTAGAATTTAAACTTCTGTAAGGTTAAATGACACAGCGTCGCCATCACTACTAAAAGCAACAGCCCTGGTACCACTACAACCAAAACCAACAATGCCGCAAGCAGTAACACCAACACCACCACCACCAACAGCAAAACCAATTAAACTTAGTAGCATAACAACCATTACCATTACCATTGTCATGAATGACATCAAAAGGCAAGTGATGGAAAGATGGGAAATATTTGCATTGTATAACACAAATATTAATGTTCTGAATGTATAGAAAGCTCTTAAAAATCAGTAAGAAAAGATATGGAGATGGATTCAAACAAGGTTAATGGATGCAAAAGTGATTACAAAAGGAAGAAATGCAAATAACAAAAAGAAAGAGAAAAAAGAATAGCAGATAAAAAAGAAAGTTCTTTTTTATCAGCAGTCATGGAAATACATGATTTAAAATGTTGGCAATGCCTGCTTTTTATCAAAGTTGTTGAGGAAACATGTTTTCATATGTGGCTGGTGGAAAAGTAAATTGGCCCAATCTATTTGGGAGACCTATTTGGCAACATGAATTAAAATCTATAAGAATATGTAATTTATATTCTGTAATTACACTTCTAGGAATTTATACCAAGAAAATAATCAGAAAGCAGCAAAAGTATTTTCAGAAATATTCATTGCAATATTATTTGTAAAAATTAAAAAATGGTAAGAACTTAACTATGTATAAATGAAGGATTGTTTTAATAAAGTATGATATGGCCATTAAGGCAAAAAGTCAGCTACTCTATAGTATCTAAAAAAATTATGCAAATATTTATTGATATGGTTAAAACTACATGATACATTAAGTGGAAAATATTAGGTTACAACTTTCTAGATATGATATCTCATTTTTGTAAAATAGAATTTAAGCATACATATAGTCATTTATTTAACAAAAAAAGTGTACTTATAATCTACTTTGTGCAAGGCACTGTTGTAACCATTGAAGAGCAAGCAATGAACAATACCAATCTGGTCCCTAATCTCATGGTGCTTATGGCTTGGTGAAATCATCTGAAGAGAGAAAGAAGACTAGGGAACTAATTCCTCAGGGCAGCAGAGCTATGCGGGTTTAATAGTTTCTTTCTTTTTTTTTGAGACAGAGTCTCAATCTGTCACCTAGGCTGGAGTGCAGTGTTGTGATCAGGGCTTACTGCAGCCTTGAATTCCCAGGCTCAATTGATCCACCTGCCTCAGCCTCCTAAGTAGCTGGGACCACAGGCCTGTGCCACCATGCCTGGCTAACTTTTTAAATTTATTTTTTGTAGAAACAGGGTCTCCCTATATTGCCCAGGCTGGTCTCTAACTTCTGGGCTCAATTAATTCACTGGCCTCAGTCTCCCGAGTAGCTAGGACTACAGGTGTGTGCTCCCACACCCAGCTAATTTTTGTCTTTTTTGTAGAGACAAGTCTCGCCATGTTGCTCAGGCTGGTCTCGAACTCCTAGGCTCAAGCGATCCTCTTGCCTCAGCCACCCAAAGTGCGGGATTATAGGTGTGAGACACTACACCCAGCCTATTTTCTCACTTTTTAAATCAACATAACTTGTAACATTTTAACAATTGTTTTTCTTTTTTTTTTAACCTGTCTATAGTCAAAATAAAAGTAAAGCCCTTTACATTTTAGAGAAAAAGTAAGAATACCAAGTCCTTTAGGCCTGTAATGTTTTAACATTTCTACTGACACTCCCTAAGGCAACTTAACTAATGGGAGTACTTACACATTGAATTTGTTTCCTCCTCCTCTTCTCTCTTGAAGTCCTGAGAGAACAGGATAAAACCTGTCCAGTTCCAGCCAAGGTTTGAGAGTGTGCTCTCTGGGAAGTAGGGGTGACCATGTTCTCAGGGTTCTGGGGCCTCAGATCCAAGTTCTTGAGGAGCCATTGCTTCTGTCTGCGCAACCCAGGTAAACTACTAAGCCTATTTTCTGTGGCTTTTCACAGTACCAAGTTTTCCCATGTAATTCCAAGTGATATGGAGAGACAGTAGGAAGGAGGTTTCTATCGATAAAGCACCACTTTTCTACTGAGGCTCAAAATGCCATCGATGGAAGCGGGTTCACATAACATGATTCTGAGTTTCTCAGAATTTGGGTTGTTGATTTTAGGAGGCACAAAAACGCCAGGACCAGAGGAAGTTATCTTCAATAACCCAGTGAGAATATTACTCGTTTTTCGATGCTCCTTATTCTCAAGAAGGAATAATCAGAGAGGTGCTAATGCTCTTACGCTTCTATTACCTGCATTTTTTTTTTTTTTTTTTTTTTTTTTGAGACAAAGTCTCACCCTATCACCCAGGCTAGAGTGCAGTGATATGATCTCAGCTGACTGCAACTTCTGCCTCCCAGGTGCAACCGATTCTCCTGACTCAGCCTCCCGAGTAGCTGAGATTACAGACACCTGCCACCAAACCCAGCTACTTTTTGTACTTTTAGTAGAGATGCGGTTTCACCATGTTGGCCAGGCTGGTCTCAAACTCCTGACCTCAAGTGATCCACCCACCTTGGCCTCCCAAACCGCTGGTATTACAGGCGTAAGACACCACGCCCAGCCTATTATCTGCATTTGTTAACAAACACAAAATGTGCTCAAAGTTCAAAGCCTTCCAGTAGGAATCATTTTTTATTTAGAATATAATGACTTTTTCCATATTTTGACTTCGTTTATTTATTATGACATGCAGTGAATAATTCTGGTCTCCCTTTCATAGTGCTTTAGAAAATATAAGGTTTTATAAATAATTAGTAATCATTAGGTAGAAAGGCTAACATGGCAAAACTCTTGAAAGTATTAAATATTACTTTAAAATAGCTGAAATGTGGCAAAACAAATAAAAATAAAATACTGCCCCTGACCCTTTGCCTCTGCCAATTTGTCACACCTGTCACAAGGGAACAGTCTTCCACAGTGAAAACCTGTCCTAGTCTTTCTAGCTCAACCTGGCCACTTAAGTTCTTGTAACCATTTTTCCAACTTGTCTTGGTAACTGCAGTCATTCTTGGAATCTCTTTTGGTTCTAGGCCTTTTTTTCTTTCTATCTAAGGCAGAGACCAACTAAATCTATTTTCTGTGGCTCTTCACAGTACCAACTTTTCCTATTTACTTCCAAGAATGACCCTCAGGATGGGAGAAGGTGGTAAGATACCTACCTTCACTTAAACAGATTGCTTCCCAGAGACTTAAATGCTTCTTTTATATGGTACTCATTTAACCCTCACAGCAACAGTTTTTTTTTTTTGTTTTTTTTGTTTTTTTTTTTTGAGACAAAGTCTCACTTTGTCACCCAGGCTGGAGTGTAATGGCACGATCTCGGCTCACTGCAACCCCCACCTCCCAGGTTCAAGCAATTCTCATGCCTCAGCCTCCCTAGTAGCTAGGATTACAGGCACCTGCCACCAGACTCAGCTAATCTTTGTATTTTTAGTATAGACAAGGCTTCAACGTGTTGATCAGGCTGGTCTCAAACTCCTGACCTCAGGTGATCCGCCCGCCTCGGCCTCCCAAAGTGCTGGGATTACAGGCATGAGCCACCACACCCAGCCACAGCTACACTTTTAAGTAAGATCATTTCTATTTTACAGAGGAAATTGAGGCTTGCAGAGTATGGCGGAACTATGGTACTCACCCACCTGTTCCTTCACAGTTACCAAATGGTGATGGCCAATGGGCCGTGAGTGCAAGATTTATCATTCATCTTCAGGCCAAGGTATAAAAAAGCTGATACCTGATCCTCCAGCTGTGGCAGGGACATACAACTGGAGTCTGCTTGTTCCATATACCACTGAACAAGACAGAGCCTTGATTAGCCTAAATTACCAAGTGGCCATATGGAGAAAATCCCTCGGCTGAACCATGTAGATAGATTTGTTTAGTTAAGCAACTACGATTTGGGAGTTACTTGTTACTTCAGCTGTTGCAGATATGCTTCCCTAGAAACAATGTCTGAGACTGTCCTGATGGGCATACAGAACATTCATCAAGGAATGCTCTCAAAATAAACACACGTAGGGCAAGAGAAAGAGGCAGAACCGAGCAGTAAGAGTAGATGGGCTGTAGTGCACCACAAGGACTCAGCTGACTCTGTGGAAAGCTCTGAAGCTGCAATGGCCCCTTAGAGTTGTTTCAAATTGGGAACAGGTTGCTGGGCCTTTATACGCACTAATCAGTGAGTCATTGGATGAAGGCTGCCCCCAGGAAGTAGTTGTGATCTTAGGTGAAGTGGCTGTCTTCAGCCAGGTAGAATTCCTGGAAAGTACTGACAGCTGAGACACTCCTAGACCCCGAAAAAAGTAAGTTCTTCAATCCTGAAAATGTATCAGTTTCCACTACTGTAATGCAACATAAACCAGTCAATTCTGACTCATTCAGAGAGGTTTAAAAAGCCCCATCTCCAAATGCAATCACATTGGAGGGTAGGGGTTCAACACATGAATTTGGAGGGGATGGGTAGCACCTCCCACTCTTGACCTCCTCTCCAGACTCTTTACAGACCAAACTCAATCAGATACCAGAGCAAAGAATACTGTTAGTATAACCCATACACGGCAGCATCCTGGGCACACAGCAGGTGAGAAGGGTAAAGAATGAATCTGAAGAAGCCTGAAGGAGTCTACCACAATAGGTTGAAAGAATAATAAGTAAAGGAATAAACGAATAAATATAATAACTGAAGTTGTGAAATATGATAGAGAGTTGAGAGGATTAGTGTTTCAGCAAAAGCTAAAGCCATCCGGGGCTAGATGTTGGAGGCTTTTGTATGCCACAGTAAGGGCTTTGGACTTTATCTGAAAAGCATATAGAAGACACAGGAAGAGAAAACAGAATTCAGGGGGAAATGAACAGTTTCATTTTGGACATAACTAAAATTGAGGTACCTGTGCATATTTGAGCGGAAATTTCCAGTCTGGAACTCAAGAGTCCAGACATAAGAGATGGAGACAGGGTATTTAGAATTCATCAGTGTATATAGTAGGGGCTCGGATAAGATTTCCCAAGTATAGTACATGGAATGAATTTTGATCAAATACCCAAAACTCAAATTGTAATTGTTGAATTTGAAGGTAAACAGAGTTAGGAAATATATGCAGATTTATATATAGAAAGCTATACATATCTGTACTTTATGTAATTAAGAAAAAAGGTAAAGATGAAGGGTGATGACTCGAGATAATTTGAATTCCTTGGTATCTATATCCTCCTAATACATTACACCAAAATATTCTTAAGGGTATTTGTGTTTATTCTACTAATAGGTATTGGAAGGCGTACCATGAGTCAAGTACTATACTAAATACTATGAATACAAATAATATCATAGTTGTAACTTTTTCAATGACATCGTAGTTTAGTGGAGGAAATAGCAAAACAGGCAGAAAATTCTAACACTGAGAGAATTTAACAGGCTGTTTGGAACAGAGATATCCATGTACTTAAACTTAGCTGCTATAGATGAAGTGCATTAAGTCTGAATGCAAAGGACAAAATAACTTGAATCTGAACAATTGTGGAAGAGAACTGATAGCAAGTCAATTGGCAACTGCCCATGGACTTGACCTGAATATAATAAGTAAAGAAGGGCATCATTCTGAAATGGTGAGGTATGAAACTGCAACTTGTGACAGAGATAGAATAGAAAGCTCTTGACCATTAGCTTGTGCTCTCATTTCAGCATCTAATTGAATCATTTGATTTGATTATGTCACTAACTCTTTTAAAAGGGAGTACATCAACTTTCCCTTGCAGTCATGATGGATGACTGAAACCAGACCTACTACTCTTCCGACTTAAATTAGTAGAAAACAAGGAAAACATGAAAAAAAATTTTCTGCATTTTGCAGTAAAAAGCACAGGACTGTGATCCTTATGAGGAAAGAAACAAAGATATGAGTGCTACAATTGTCCCAAATTTCTACCTGGATGTATTTTCCAGACCATAAAGATACCCAAAAAGACAATGGCATTCTCACTAAGCTAAAGAGACTAATATTGGAGTTCAAAGAGGTTTAGGTGGCTGTAATTAAGAATGTAGACAACTGGAGAGGTAGGAAAAATTTAGAAAGTACTACACATGACCATAAATGTTCCCTTGAGTTAACTACTAGATACAATGGCATATGTATGTTCAGTAAGACTACAAGAAACCAGGCAAAGAACGACAAGGAAGCTATAAGCTGAATAATATTACATAGGGCTAGGATATGTCCAACTTCCAACCAGTGGAGAGTCCTCAAGAAAAACCAGGGGCATTTGGAAATTATCACAGAAGGATATAACTTAGTAATAGCACCAAAATAACCACAATAAAGGCTATCCTATGATAGTTTTAAATTAAATCACAAAAGGATAGAGTTGATCTTTCAGTAACTTAACCACTAGCAGAACAAAGCCAAACACCCTTTGAAAGAAGACAGCAAAAAATTCAGCACTCAATACCGCAAAATATACAATGTTTAATATCCTCTCAAAAATTGTCAGGCATACAAAGAAGCATGAAAATGGACCATAGTCAAGAGAAAAATTAATCAGTAGAAGCTGACCCAGAAAATGCAGAGATGACAGAAACAGCACACAGAGACTAAAGTTGCTATTAAAAATACATTCAATATGCTCAAGGATTTAAAAGAAACTAAGAATACAGTAGAGAAATAAATGGAAGATATTAAAAGATGCTAAGTGGAACTTTGAAAAATGAAAACTACAACCTTTGAAATGAAAATTTTACTCACTGAGATTAACAGCAGATTAGGTGCTGAAGAATAAATTGTCAGCTAATGTGAAGGTATAGCTACAAATACTATTCACAATGAAGTACAGATCGAAGATTGATTGAAGAAAATGAGCAGGGCTTTGGTAATCTACGGCAAAATAAGGCAACATGACATAATATGTATGTTGTGCATCCTAAAAAGCGAGAGAAGGGGCAGATGAAGTCTTTGAGAAAAATAATGGCTGAAAAATATTCAAATTTCTTGAAAAGTATAAAACCACAGGTTAAGAATTTCAAAAGACAAAGAAAATGAAAACCCACACTATGACAAACTAAAATCAAATGGCGAAATGTTATGCTAAATGCTCAAAAATCTTCTGCAGAAGAAAACACATTACATACAGAGAAAGAAAGATAAAAATGAGTGAAGACTTCTCGTCTGAATATATGTAAGCTAGAGAAAATAGCTTAAAGCCTTATAGTGCCAAAAGGAAAACACAGGAAACCAACAATTCTGTATCAGAAAAAAAGTATTTTTGAAAACTTAGGACAAAAAGATATTTTCAGACAAACACAGGTTGAGAGAATTTATTGCCAGCAGATGTGGCATATAAAAAACACTTATGAAAGTTCTTTAGAAAAAATGTGCATGAAATGTAGAAGGTTAGATCAGCAGAAAAGAATAAAGAGTGCTAGAAATGGTAAGTATATGGATAAATATAAATGATATTTTTAATTTACTGGAAATATAATTAGTTAAAGAAAAATATTAGGACACTATACTTTGGGGTTTATACTATATATAGAATTAAAACATGATTTAAAAAAGAGCACAAATGACTAAAGGGGGGAAGGAAGTATTCAATTAGAAGGTTTTTAAACATAATAGTGTAAGTATTACTTAAAGAAATACTGTGATAAATGTAAAGATACACCCTGTAAACCATACATCAGCTATTAAAACAAAGTTAATATGTCAATATGTGAAATAATGCAAAATATTGAAAATAGTTAATTTTAAAAAGTCGCAAAAGGAAAAGGGCGAAGAAAACATGAGATAATTTTTAAAATAGCAATGGGTAGATGAAAACCCAAACATATTGATAATCACACCAAATGTAAATGATCAAAACTGATAAAAGACAAAAATTATCAGACTGAACAAATATGCAGTCTACATGACCCAACCCATTTTAAATACAAAGACCCAGCTATTTTAAAAAGATTGAAAAGGGGAAATTATTCAAACCCCAATTGTAAGAAAGCAGAATAGTTACATAAAATAAGACAAAGTAGAATTCAGAATGAGTATTACTAGGGATAAAGAGAAGCATTTTATAGTCATAAAGGAGACTGTCTTAGTTTGTTTACTATTACTATAACAGAATATCTGAGGCTGGGTAATTTATTAAAAAAAAAAAGTTTATTGAGCTCACAGTTCTGGAGTCTAGGCAGTATAAGAAACATGGCCGTGGCATCTACTCACCTTCTGGTGGGGCTTTTCATGCTGCAGTATTACATGGCAGAGAAGACCAAAGGGGAAGCACACACATGTGAGGAGAGATCAAACAGGACGGGAAACTTCATTTTGTAAAAACCATCTCTCACAGGAACTAATCCATTCCCAAGAGAACTAATCCAGGGAAGAATAAGAACTCACGGCCCGGCGCAGTGGCTCACGCCTGTAATCCCAGCACTTTGGGAGGCTGAGCCGGGTGGATCATGAGGTCAAGAGATTGAGACCATCCTGGCCAACATGGTGAAACCCCATCTCTACTAAAAATACAAAAATTAGCTGAGTGTGGTGGCGCACGCCTGTAGTCCCAGCTACTCCAGAGGCTGAGGCAGGAGAATCACTTGAACCAGGGAGGTGGAGGTTGCAGGGAGGTGGAGGTTGCAGCGAGGCAAGATAGCGCCACTACACTCCAGCCTGGTGACAGAGTGAGACACCATCTCAAATAAAAACAAAAATAACAACAACAACAAAAAGAAGAGCATATTAAATTCAAAGTAAATGAAGAAGATGATAGCAAACATTAGAGCAGAAATCAATGAAACAGAAAACAAGCTCATGAAAACAAAAACTGGCTTCTCTGAAAGGATTGAGAAAAATGACTAATCTCTAGCTAGATTCGTCAAGTAAAAGAAAGAGTTAACAAATTGCCTGCATCAGAATAAAAGAGGGACTATCAATAAAGATTATGGAGATGTAAAAAGAATAATGATGGATTATTATGAACTACTCTATACCAGTGAATTTTGCAATTTTAACAAAATAAAAAAAAACTTCAATATATAAATTGCCTAAATAAACACAAAAAGAAAGTATAAAAGCTGAATAGTTCATATTAATTAAGGAAATTTAATTATTAATTTAAAATATTCATGCAGTCCAGGTGCAAATGGCTCGCACCTATAATCCCAGCACTTTGGGAGGCCAAGGCAGGTGGATCACTTGAGGTCAGGAGTTCGAGACCAGCCTGGCCAACACGGTGAAACCCTGTCTCTACAAAAAAAAAATACAAAAATTAGCCAGCACATGACTGTATTTCCAGCTACGTGGGAGGCTGAAAGCCTGAGATGGGAGAATTGCTTGAACCCAGGAGGTGGAGGTTGCAGTGAGCCAAGATAGTGCCACTGTACTCTAGCCTAGGCAACAGAGTGAGAGTCCGTCAAAAAAAAAAAAAAAAAAAAAAATTCATACAAATAAAACTCCAAAGAAGCACATTCTACAAACCATTTAAGGAAGGAATAATTACAGTCTTATAAAAAACTTATTCATGAAATAGAGGGTAAGTACTTTCATACTAACACTTTAATACTCTTTTACAAAATGGCATTGAAAACAAAATCAAAACAAATACATGAAAAAATCTATAGTCAAATATTTCTCATGTACCTAAAGACAGACATTTTTAATAATACTGGCATATAGAATTCAGTAATATATAAAAGCACAATACATGATAGCCAAATTGAGATTATTCTAGGGATTCTAGGTAGACATAAGATTGAAATGTCAATCACCGTATTAACAGAATAAAAAAGAGATACTGTATAATTATTCCAATAGATGAACACATTTGACAAAACTTCAATAAATGTTTAAAATAAGAAGACTAACTTGAAAGAAAAGGGAACTTCCTCAATCTAATAAAATCTATAATTAACACATATTTATTGTGAAGTACTGGATATTTTCTCTACGGGACCAGGAACAAGGCAAGACGTCCACTCTTGCCACATGTATTCAACACTGTACTGGACTCCTAGCCAATTCAACAAGCCTAGAAAAAGAAGTAATTGACATAAAAATTAGAAAGGAAAAAGTAAAACTATATTTACAGAAAAGATGAAGCTTATATAACATATTCTACATAATAATATTACATAGAATATTCTAAGAAACCTAGAGTAAAATATTAGAATAAACAAGTGAATTTAACAAATTTGAGAATTCAACATTTACTGAAGTCCTGGGTTAAGGGCTTAATATGGAAATATAAATTAATATGATTATACTAATAACGGTGGCTACTATATTCCAGTTAAAAACCTACTATGTTCCAAACACCAACCTAGGCCGATTTGTATATAATTTCCTACATATTAATTACAAAGTGGTTGTGTGGTAGGTATAACTATCCCTATTTTCCAGGCAAAGAAACTAAGGCTTAGGAAGTTTAATTAATTGACCCAAGCAGAGATTGATATCGTGGTCCATGTGAGTTGACTTCCCAGGAGCTCAGAGTGTGGAGAACACACAGATTCCTCATTGCTGGCCATAATTCGTGGCTGAACATAGAAAGATCTTATCCCTAAATTGTGTGTTTCCGTCTAATTATTTCAGCTCTCCTCTCTCCACTTGTTTTAACATATTGTCTATCATTTCCAGTGAACCTGCATTTTGGTTCTCTTTCTGTGTAGTATTTTGCATGTTTAGTTTTTCATGCAATGCCTCCTCCTCCTTCATTTTCACTGCTAACCTTTGATACTTATTTATTGGAACATTTTGTGTTCTCTGCCTGGCATGAACACAAAACATGAGCCTGCAGGAGAGCAGTCTGAAAAAATGGAGCCTCCTTTTCTTCTCTGTCTCTGCTCGATCTTTCCCAGTGTGGCAGGTAGACCGCTGTGGGCAACAGGCCAGGCTGCAGGCACAATCTGTTTAGGGGGTGGAAACAGAAGCAGTGTTCAGAGACATACTCTGAACTTTCAAGCATTTTACAACATCTGTGCAGGGAAAATGTCCCGCTGGCTGCATCATTCCAGAGTCTGGGTGTCTGGGGCAAAGGGAGACAATGCTGCCACGAGGGCATGTGCATCCATGTGTGTCAGACTGGTAGCAGCTGCAGTAATGCTTCCCCATCTGCAATAAAGGTCCTGCTTAAGTTGACTAATGAGTCATAAGAGACGTGCTTCTGCTTGCTGTTTTTTATCTTCGTCTTCCTTCAGGAAAAAAAAAAATGGATTTCACACCTGCAAGACTGTCTTTCCCAAATGCAATGTGTTTTCAAACCTGCACACCCACATTAAAATTCAAGGCTGTTATATGGGTATTGAGACCTGGCTCTGTCACTCAGAGGTTGAAAGATTGTGAGTATTCACTTATCTTCTCTTAGCTGCAGTTTCTCCAATGGCAAATGGAGAAAAGAACACCAGCATCGCAAGCCAGGGCTGGAAATTCTACTAGATAATACATTCAAAAACCTTTTGCCTCAACTGTAAAGGACTGGAACATAAGAGGTAATTATTGCTCCTGCTAAACATGGCATTGTTCATACCTTTTCCCTTAGTAAATATCCCTGCTTTTTATTGGAGAGAAAAATCTCTGGAAGACCAATTTGCAATGTTCAGATGGGAAACCAAAACCCAAAGAAGAGATCTGTTTTGCTCATAATTCTGAACTTGGTTACTCTTACCTGCCCTGGATTTGACATTTGTTTGGATTCTAAAGCCTTATGTGATTAATTAATAATATTATCATCAAGATACGTCTATATTTCTTGCCATTTCTGTGTTTTCCTATGCCATTGTTTAGAATTTCCCACAAGACACACTTCTTTCTAGACAAAACATCTTTTACGTGCAGAGCAAAATATCAATATTTTCCAGGTTTCAGATCTTTCAAATCCCAGCATTAGAAACTGAATTCTGTCATGTCAGGATTTGAAGTGACTTTAAAGATAACTAGGTCTTTATACCTGAACTATGTTTCTTTGTTTGCTGGGTACCTCGAATGCTGGAATTCCTGGTTCATACTTCCCGAGACCCACACCACAGGGTGTCCGAAGGCCAGCTGTTTGATGGGGTGAACTGGGGTCCTCTCTTTCATGCAAATCCTCATGGCGTGGGACAGCTGGGTGGAAACAGAAGAGTGGCTCTCGGGGGTCAATTACCTCCATGTCACCACCTTCCAGGACACAAAGCCAAGAGTTTGAGAATTCTAAATCTAAACTTGACCTTTCAGATTGTGACAACATTATATTTGTCAAAGTAAGAGGATAGATTTAATTTAGGTTTATTTGCCTACTTTGTAATGTTTAACTATTTGGACATACAGTATGGGGACCCTATTTGTACTCTTGTCCTTGGCCCTGTAAATATCAGGGGCAGGCATGTCAAAAGCTGCACCTGAAACTTGTTGGCTTGAAATGAATAGCAATGCTTTCCAAACCATAACCCACAGAAAACTAGTCTGAGAGATGTTAATAGTTGCTCCATGAAAAAAGACTTGTGTTAAGTGAATGAATATGGATCACACTGCTGCCTCTTATATTAGCTTTCTCTTGTTGGCAGTAATGATCACTGCTATTAGTATTGTAGCTGTAGTAGTAGCAGTAGTAGTAGTAGTAGTGTCAGCATTATTTTCCAGCCTTCATTGAATGTATTATTGTTTTAAATTATTATGTATGTTTACTATCTGTCCCTTCACTAAGAAATAAGTTCTAGTAGAGGGTGGGCCTTCTCCATCTCAATCACTTGCTGCAGTGCCTAGAACAGCAAATAATAAGCAATCAATAAACACTTGTGGAAAAGATTCATTAGATAAATGGTTTTAGTATATACAGTAACAAGTTTCAAAGATTTATGAACACCACATTGTTTTTACCTATGACTGCAATGGGGTCATTTCCCATACTGGTGTCTTTCAAGCTATCTGCAGAGTGTTAATAGGTGTTCTCATAGAAATGGATTGGGAGGTTCTGCATTATCTCATTTAACCCTCGGTGCAAAGTCTGTTATTCTCATTTGATAGAGCTATAAACAGAGATTAAGAGAGGTTAATTAATACTCAAAGTCACACAGTCAGTGAGAGATGGGATGGATTTTAAATTCAAAGAGTTCAACTCCTGGAGCCTGAAATTTTAACCTCTAGACTTCCCATGTACAATATGAATTTGATAGTGTCCCATTCATTAATTGAACAGGTCAATATTTTATGGTGTTTCCCAGAGAACAGTAAGATTTCATGACTTCCAGTTTGAGAATGTTTGAGAATACCTAGCTTAGTAACTTCCTGGAAAGCCTAATGTTAATTGACAGTTTCCCCCATCTCCATCACCAAACTCACTTCCAGCTTTCCCTAAGCCAATATTTTCACTGGATATTTTGAAGTAACCATTACGCTCTGTCATCTTTTAGGAAACATCTATGTCAAGATTAATCTCTGCATCCCTAACAGTGGGGCTGGCACATAGAAAGACATCACATTGAATGAAGGGGAAAAAATTGATGAATGAATGAATGAATGAATGAATGAAGAGAAGTGCCAACGCTGGGTTTGAACCATAGCTCTACAACTTATTGCTAGGATAGTATGATCTTAGATAAACTTCTTAACCACTTTGGGCTTACATTTTCCACTTTACCAATGCAGATAATATCTACTCTATCTTCTTGGCAGAACTTTTGTATAGAACAAATGAAATAATAGCACACATTAACGTAGCATTTACTATGTAACAGGTACGCTCCAGGCACTTTACATATCTTATTTAATCTGAACAAAAATCTTAACAATAAGGATTTATCATCCCCAGGAAAATGAGATGCCAACAGGTTAAGTGACTTGCCCAAGTTTACTCAGCTTATAATTGAGAAAAGCCAGATTTGAACCCAGTAGTTTGGCTAGAAGATCTCTGCTATTTATGTCTTCCCACATATGTGGTAACATTTTGTTAACTATAAGGCACTTCTCAAATAAAAGAACTCATTATTACCTTCTCTTTAAGAACAGACATGTTTCCCCTGCTTTGAACATCCAATACTTACTTTGATTGCTCTGCAAATCTCTGGATTCTGTTCTCTACAGTCGCTAACCAGAATTTTGGTTATGAGAAAAGTAATAGACTTTTCCTCCATTACTAAGCTCCCTGTTGATGCTGTTAGCTGGGTTAGGCTGTGTTTTAATTTTTCCCTCTGTCCACCCCAGCCTTGGTTGCATAGATCCAGGTTTTCATGAACAAAGGAATTCAGAGGCTGCCTGTTTGCTTTTGAAGGGCTCTGCATCCTGAATTCAGCGATCCCTGCAACTACCACTGTAGCCCCAGGAGCCATGGGTTTAGAGCCTCATTGATTGAAACCAGCCAGATGTTTGCAAATTGAGATGCCTGCCCGCGCTGCCGCAAAAGAGCCCCCACAACGTGAATTCCTGATGGCAACAGGGAGGGGAAGGAGGGAGGATAGAGCCCCATAAAATGAACAAGCAATAAAGCGATGATTATGGGTGTCTCACTTCAGCGCCCGGGTTGGAAACTGAGCATACCTGAATTGAGTTTCAAGCATTAGGAATGAATTGAATTCCACCATTTGAGAAAGGTGGTATCAGCTTTCAGTATAACACAGACAGTATTACTTTCAAAGGAAAATTTGGGAATTGGAGAAACAGAGGTGCTTGACCATAAGAATGGGGACATTTGTGAGAATGACGGCTTTCCTTTTGTTTTTTTTTTGTTTTTTTTAATTGAGACGGAGTCTCACTCTGTCGCCAGGCTGGAGTGCAGTGGCACGATCTCGGCTCACTGCAACCTCTGCCTACCAGGCTCAAGAGATTCTCCTGCCTCAGCCTCCGGAGTAGCTGGGACTACAGGCGAGTGCCACCATGCCCAGCTAATGTTTGTATTTTTAGTAGAGACAGGGTTTCCCCATGTTGGCCGGGGTAGTCACGATCTCGAACTCATGATCCGCCCGCCTCGGCTTCCCAATGTGCTGGGATAAGGAAGCAGTACACTGCAGTGGAGAGTGCTGGAGTCAGCATACAGATGTTTTTTCAGCCGCTGGCCAAGTGTTGACCCTAAGAAGTTCCTATTCTAGGTCTCAGTTTTCTCCTAGGCAACATAGGAATTAGGTATCTATCCTAATTGGTTGTTGTGAGTATAGCAGAACTCTCTTTCCTTCCTTATTTCTATGAGTATATTCTAAAGCCAATATGAAGGATATGAAGGGGTGATGGTTCAGAGAAAAATATACATGAGGGAAGTTATTCAAGCTAGCAGTTACTAAAAATCAGTCATTTTACAAATACTCGCTTGTGAATGTGCCACCCTGATACTATTTCTGTATATGTTTTTTCATAGTTTCTGTATATTCTTTCATAACATCCAGGTTCCCCAATTTTGTTGCTTCCTTAGCGTTTCCAAACTAAAAGATTCACATTGACCCAGATTCAAATTCCAAATGCATTATTTATGAATTTTGTAACTATAGGCAGTTTTCTTAACCATTCTAAGGCTCAATGATCTCATCTATAAAGTAAAAATAATTCTAAAATAATATTAATATTTATCTCATAAAGTTGATTAACTGGGACCAAATATGTAAAGTATTAACTTCTGTGGCACATGGTAAATGCTTAAAAGATTATTGCTATTACAAATATCATGATTACTACCATTTCAAATATCTATACCTATTATATCATTTGAAATATCTAAATGGTGAGATGCAGGTTTGTTTTTAATATTATATTTGGTGTCATGAGCAACATTTAATTAAGGATATATATACTTCCGTAGCACCTAAAATCAGCAGATCCTCTTATCATTGAGTTCAAATCCATAAAGCAACAGAGCATGCTACTGTCGGGCAGAATGAGTCTCGGAGTGCTTTAGTGACCCATGGAAGCTGGAACATCAGGGGCAGCTCGAGAAGTTGAAATGCCAGGAGGCATTTCCAAGTTATGGGTGTGATTTGAAAGATCTGACAACCAAAGCCATAGATCTGATTCTGCCCCATTTTTTCTGTCTTTTCTTCCTCCATGTCTTGCACACATATCCTGAGCGCCAGCATTTGAAATATTTAGAGATCCCTCCACACACTATGCTACTCCATCCCTCCAAACCTTTGCATGGCTTTATCCTGCCTGGGATGCCTTTTCAAAAGCATTTGGCCCCAAGCTCATCTAGCCAGCTTTGTACCTGTGACTCCACTGGGTGGTTAGACATCCCTTTTCATCTATAGCTTTCATATTACATGAATAATGATAATAATAAAGGATCGCATTTCTTAACGTTTTCCTCTAAGCCACATGCATTATATTACTTAAGCTCTAACAAGGCAGGCATTATTATCATTCTCATTCTATTCATGGAAAAATAGAGGCTTATAGAGTTGTAAAATCTACTCAAGATCAAAGGTTGTTCTTAGCTCATTTATTTGTATAAACTGACCTCCAGAAGAGGAAGGACGCTGTGAGAGTCCTCTCTGAGGCCTTTGATGGTGACCACAACGGAGGGGTTTCACTCAGTAAAGGCTGTATGCAAAGACTTAGGCTCCTGATGATGTCTTTCCATCTGCCTGTGTCTAGACTCTACCTGAGTTTCCCTCTCCCCATGCTGCCATGTACCCAGTATTCCCTACTCTCCATATACAATGAGCAAAGCCTTTTCTAAAGAGAAGCTATATCTTCCCTTCATCAATGCAACCAGCTAAAAAGAGAAAACTTCTTCAACACAATCCACACAATGCTCAGCTGGTATTTAGTCGTGGGTTTGAGAAATAAATCAAGGTTATAGTACTAGCTCTGACCTTGACCACCATATTATGAGTGCTTATACTTAACATATACCACTTCTAATCCTCATACTAATAGTCTGAGATAGGCTTTATTCCTTAGGATCAGAGAGGTTAATGACTTGCTAAAGATCAGCTGGTAGGGAGGCATAGCTAAAATTCAAACGCAAGTCTGTGTGACTCTAAAGACCTCTCTCGACCACCATTGCCTCTGGGACAACACTACAGCTCCAAGCACCAATAAACTCTATTAAAGAGTTTTGCAAAAGACTGAGTTCTAGGAAATCATCCATAATCTTTAGTGACTATTAGATCACTTTGGCAGAAACAGTAGAGGTCAAAACATTTATCAGCTTCAATTAGTACATGTTAAAATTGAAGTTCAGAAAAGACATGATTTACCCAAGGTCAAACAGTTTATTAGCTTCAGATATATCAGAAGACCCAAATGCACTGAGCCTTTTTAAACTTGTTTACTTTTATGTCTTCCACTATTAAATAAATACTGTACAATTGCTGGACAGGCCAGCCAAAGGTGATAAACGGAATGGCAGAACTACTTTGTGGAGGAAGGCTGTGTGGTTTACACAGATTTAGCCAATGATATAAATTTGCTAAATGTCTTTGGTAGTTCCTAGTGTTAAACACTTTGGGAAATAAATAAATGCAAATCATAGCTCTTACCATCAAAACCCTTATGTTTTGTTGGGAGAAGAAAATGATTCAAATATGAAATATCAAGAATAGCACAATTCAAAACAGGATACAATTGGGTGCTATGGTAGTTGGAATCACTGTCTTGGATATGGCTATACAAAGTCTTATATAGATTCAGACAAAGCTCAGAAGAGACAAAAATCAGAATATAGTAATCAGTGAAGGCCTTGTGGAGAAGGAGGGATAGAGATGAGCTTTGAAGTATAAGGATCATTTCTTCTGACTAAACAGGAAAAGATATTCTAAGTAAGAGAAAGGGGGCAAAGTGGGGAGAGAAAGAAGGAGAGGGAGAGGAAGACCATGCACTGGAAGAATGGGGGATCATTTTGGTGAAGACTTTGCTAATTGCAACGAAGGGAAACCTATTCATGTCACCTCAGGAAAAGGAGGTTTATTGTAACGATGCATATAAATATAATGAATAAAACAATACTGTAATAATAATGGCTACAAAATTATCAAGCAATTATTATGTAGCAGGGATTATGCTAAAATTCTGTCTACAATCCCTCAGGACATGGTATTGTCTACTACAGCTTCATTATACTTGTGGGAAAACTGAGGCCCAAAAAGGCTAAGTAACTTACCCAAGGTCACATAGTTGGAATCTAATTTCAGGCAGAATAATTTTAGAATCTGTACTCCTAAACTTGTGCTCCTCTTTGTTCTCCATATAGCTCCTCTATGTCCTCCATATACAACAAGCAAAGCCTTTTCTAAAGAGAAGCTATATTAAATGGGCTAGAATTAAGCCCTGAAGGGTTCTCTATCTGTCTTTGTCTCTCTCTGTCCCTCTCTCTCTCTCTCTCTCTCTCTCTCTCTCTCTCTCTCTCTCTCATTCTCTGTGTGTGTGTGTGTGTATGTGTGTGTATGTCTGTATATGTGTGTCTCAAGGATCTCAGAAAATCCCAATTATAACATCTTTATTGACTTCTGCCTGTCTGTTAGACCCTTGCAACCAGCCAGCCCTGTCATAACTTCAGCTCATCTGGGGACCACACTGTCTGTCCCAGTCCTGAGTCAACCGAGGTGCCTCTGGGTTCAGCTTCCAAGTGGGTCGATCCTGACTATTATTTTCCTAATCACGGACTCCCTATTGAGGATTCCCATTGCCTTGGTCCCTCGGTTAGACTGAGGTCATGCCAGTCACAGCCTCCAAATCTATGGACCGCTTTTCAATCAGATGCTTAGCCTTGCTATCCAGTCAGCTGTGACTTGGTGCGAACGAGAGAATTCACATGTTCAAATGTTCATCCAGCTGGTGCCGTAGACACAACAGTGTCCTGTTAAGGATAAGATTAACAGAGCAGGCAATGACCTCAGGAAAAGCATTTTCTTCAATAACCCAATAGAGTTATTTCCTTTCTTTCTAAACAAAGGATTTTAGAGATAGAAGGGACCTCAGATTCATTCCCATTTTACATATGACCATATTAAAGCCGAGGGAGCCACACTGCAGCCTCAGGATCACCTCACAAATGAAGAGGAAAGCTGAGACCAGAATTCTAGTTTCTTGGTCCTATATCCAGCTCTCTTTTCCTTATGGCACACTGGGATCTATAATGAACATTAAACTGCAAACACCTTGAAAAGCACTTTAGTCTCAAGGCACTACTTTCTTTTGTAGCATCATGTGCCTTTGAAAGAACTGAGGGTCAAAAGAACTGTTTGCTTCTAATTGTCTCAATAAATTTTAAAAGTGTTATTACATTGTAGTGATTAAGAACTGGTAAGAGTAGATGCAATATGATAAGATCAAGGCCATGAAGCTTAATAGTCCTTAGCTGATTGTCAGTCTTTTTTTTTTTTTTTTTTTTTTTTTTTAAAAAAAAATAATTCTACCCAGGACTCTAAAGCACCCAGATCCAGCACTTTATATTTCCTGTCATAAAATTCCTGGACTGGAGTAGCTGCCTGTTGGAGTGAGGGTTGCTCCAGTAAATGCTGGGGTTCCGATCCCTGCAGCAGCCTGGCCTGTGAGCTGAGCCCCAAAGAAAGGCGGAACAGATTTCTGTGCAAAGAAATGTGACTTTTTGCATGCTGAAATACAGTCTGTTCTTACTGTTGTCTAACACCTTCCTCCTTTCTCTCTCTTTCTTTCTCCTTGCTTTTTTCTTTCCTTCCTTTCTTCCTTCCTTTGGCACAGAGTTAAGAGAAAAATGTTGGATGGCAAAACTATCTCCTATAGTTAGCAATAGAATTTTGTGAACCTAGGACTGATGAGTGAAACATAATTATAAGTGTCATATTTTCAAATCTGCTATATACAAGAACTAGACTTGTAACTTTACTGAGCTTACCCCCTCAATTCTACTTTGCAAGGTGGTTGTTACTATTCCTATGATATAGAGGAGAAAACAGTCAGCAAAGTTCTTTTTTGTTTTGTTTTGTTTTTTTGAGATGGAGTCTTGCTCTGTTGCCCAGGCTGGAGTGCAGTGGCACAATCTCAGCTCACTGCAACCTCCACCTCCCGGGTTTAAGTGATTCTTCTGCCTCAGCCTTCTGAGTACCACACCTGGCTAATTTTTGTATTTTAAATAGAGACAGGGCTTCACCTCATTGGCCAGGCTGGACTCGAACTCCTGACCTCAGGTGATCCTCCCTCCTTGGCCTCCCAAAATGCTGGGATTACAGGCGTGAGCCACTGTGCTTGGCCCTTAGCAAAGTTCTTTAATTATTCCCATATCACACAGTTTTGGAATGGTAGGATCAATTTAATAGTAAGAAGGCAGAATTCATTTAATGGTCCATTGATTGGCTTGATTCGATTGATTGACTAAAGTCTCCATAAAAGCAAATTTTAGTGTTGGCAAGGAACCACTTAAGTTATAGAAGTTTCCATGAAGGACAGATCAATGATTGACCCAGATTTCCTCAAGCGCTACATTTAATATAAAACAGCAAATTTCCCTTCATTAATGTTAAACTGAATAAAATCGGTAGTAGGTTCTACCAAAGTCTTATCATCTTTTTGTAACACATCATGAATCAACATCTTCCAAATTCAGTGCATTTTGCTGAGAGCTCTATTGCTGTGTCTCTCAGCACCGTGACAATCCAAGTAGCAGTAAAGGTAGGAAAAAGGGTTTCTGATGTTATTTTGTCCATGGTCTAGTTCTCCTTTCACATTCCAAGGATAATAACAGAAGAACATTGTGTTTGATGAATCAGGCTACCTAAATGTTACATGTCAGTGGAACCGTTTCTCATCAAGAAAATATGCAAAATACCAATTTCATTATGTAACAGTTTAAAGCAATGAGTAGTGACAAAATCCAAAACAAAGGAACAGTCGATTATGCAAATACCTGGCCACTCAAAGCCATTCAAAACTATTATTGCTTTAGATGAGATCAAGTAAAATCAAAGTGCAAGTAGTTTGAGTTATCTGGACTCACATGATACTAGATTATGTATGTTTGTGTATATGTTTCTGTAGCCACAAGCCCTCACAAGCTTAAGATACGGAATCCGTCTCAGGGGAAGTACAGACAAGACAAAGCTGAATACTCTGAGGGAAAAAAGAGTTAGGGGAAGACTGAAGTCTGATACAGAGAAGTAACAATTTGCCACATCTAGGGGTATAAACCCAAGGTACCAATTTGCTGGAGTGTAAGCAAGGGAAAACAGAAGCTGATCTGTGAGGTCCTGAACAGATTCTGGGGCAGCAGAGCTTCATCCAAAGACCTAGGGTATGGGCAATGCCACTGGTGTCTCAGTTCTTCTATCAGAGTATTTATCAATCTGCATTATTTTCTGATTAGCTCTGTGTTTCCCCTCTAAAGGCTGCATTTCTATAAGATGGGAATTATTTCTTATTCAACCCTGTGTAGTCAGCACCCATAGAGCCCAGGAACTGTATAGCGGCTCAAAAATACCAGCAAAAGTAGGAGCTAAACATCGAGCACACATGGACATAAAGAGGGAAATGATAGACACTGTGGAATACTAGATGGTGGGAGTGGGTTAATAACCTACCTGTCATGTGCTGTACTCACTACTCAGGTGATGAGAGCCATACTCCAAACCTCAGCATCACACAATATTTCCATGTAACAAATCTGCACTTTTTGTTTTCAACTTTTATTTGTTTCAACAGATAAAAGTTGAAAACAAAAAGTATATTGGCACTTGGGATTTTCTGCATGTACCATACTCTAAAATACTTGAGATCCAGAAAGAGACATTCTCTGCATCTCTCGGGTAGTTAATCTTAACGATAATATTTAATGCAATGTCTATCCCTGGGAGGATGATCTCTTTGAGCAACCTTTCCCCTGAGCATAATAACTCTTTCATTCCAACAATTTGTCTCTCCTCAAATATAAGGTACTATGCCTTATACGAGATATTGTCTTTGAGAAATAGAGCCAATATTGACAGATTGTACTGTGTTCCCAAATTAGCAATCTAGCACCCCCACAAGAGCTATGGAAGGCCCCCTTCAGATGGAAAAGCTTGGGGGAAGCAAAACGTGGCTGAAATAAAAGTGTCTACAAAACTTGCTGCAGTTGCACCAAGGAAATATATTTCATACTCTTTTCTCGATTAGCATTCTAATGGTTTCTGACTCAGGTCTAACAGCTTGGAGTGAATATTACAGGCAATTGTGTAAATAATACAGGTTTTTTTTCAGTGTGTCCAAATGTATAATTAAATGGATAATGTTACAGCTCCCAAAACCCACTAAGGCCTGCTGCCTAAATGGAGAGCTTTTGAAATTTCATCCCAATATATGGTTACATGATACATTGCTTTTATGGCCCGCTGGGCAAATGACTAGTGGTTTGGAAAGGAGCTGAATGCATATTTATAATGGTGAGCACAGTGATGTTCAAAGGGCCAGTAAAATCGCTCCAGTAAATAACATGAATTATACAAAAGCATCTCTTTATGTATCTGAACTTTTCGGATGCAGGATGTGTGTCAACACGAACACACTTCATCTCCTAAATGTTTGCAGGTAACTCTTGTTTTGAATTCTATGCAATCAGATGTCAGGGTTTACCAAACTCGAAGGAGAAATTCTATTTCTGAAATCCGTCTACTTTGTTCAATATCTTCTCAATTTCTCAGGGAGTACAGTTTGCATTATCGATAAAATGGGCCGAGTCTTGAACCCAAACTTTTGTGCCTGTGTTCAGCCTTTTGCTCACATATTTAACAGAAACTTCCAAAAATGAGGACAAACCAGTGAGACTTGCATTTGCGACTTTAAGGGCCATGAGTGGGAATGGGAGTGGATGGGTGTCGTCTATGCGTATGAACCGTGGTGTACTTAGAATCCTAAGCCTCGATGCTTGCCCTTCACCAGACAGTTGTGCAACCGCAATAGAGCCTCCTCACACCTCTGAACCTCAATTTCTTCATCTATAAGCAGTAAATAATCATATCTTCCCTCCCTCCCACCCATTTTGTTTATAATGGTTGAATGAGATAATATACATGAATGCACGTGGTTCACGCTATAAGCCCACAGTGAGCAATTTATAAAATAGGTATGTTTTACTCATGATTTCACTTATTCAACAAATATTTGGGATAGGATAATTGACCAAGGGCTGTGCTAGGAATGGTGGATAAAACAATAACAAAGAGGCAGGTCCCTGCCCTATAGAAAAGTACGGTGTAGTGGAAAATAAAAATAACTAAACAGTTTAAATACAATCAAACATGTGTTACGATGCGGAAAGTAAGAAAGGATGTCATGGGTTGAGATGAAACATTTATTTCTGTTTTGGGAATAGGGGTTGAGGTTGGTATTGGAGTGTTGGTGAGAAAAGTTTTGGGGAAAATAGGACAGATCAATAGGAATTGGATGTTTCACATTAAAAGGGAACCAAGAGAGGAAGGTTTTCAAGCTGAGACATGAGCACATGGAAAGGTTTGGGCAAAGGAGAGCTGCAGTCTGGTTGCCAGAGGAGTCATCAATAAGATGAGGTTGGGTGGGGGAATAACCAGCCTGTGAAAAGACCTGTGAGTCTTTCATATGGTTTGGCTGTGTCCCCACCCAAATCTCATCTTTAATTGTAGTTCCCATGATACCCATGTGTTGTGGGAGAGACGTGGTGGGAGATAATTGAATCATGGGGGCAGTTTTCCCCATCCTGTTCTCATGGTAGTAAATAAGTCCCATGAGATCTGATGGTTTTATAAGGGGAAACACCATTCTCTTGATTCTCATTCTCTCTCTTGCCTGCTGCCACGTAAGACATGCCTTTTATCTTCCACCATGATTGTGAGGCCTCTCCAGCCACATGAAACTGTGAGTCCATTAAACCTCTTTTTCTTTACAAATTACCCAGTCTTGGGTATGTCTTTATCAGCAGTGTGAAAACAGACTAATACAGTCTTGTTGAAGGGGAGACCCAGCAGTTCTCCTTGGCCCCAGAGGTATAGGCATGGCCTCCGAAACTGCTGGCCACTATCCTTAGACCTTTGTTCAAGGGAACTGTGAGCTCCCTTATATTCTTCCTTCTCCTAAGCTTGGAAGTCAGCAGCTGCCTCACTTCAACCCAGGCAATATGGCCCTTCCTAGGTAATGTGCTCCTTCATAGGCTTTTTGGAGGTTAGAGAAGCTTCCATTTCAAATACACTTGAAGTGTAATGTAAGAAGTACCTCCACCTGGGAAAAGGAGCGCCACAAACCTGGTGCATTTCCTAGCTTAATCCCTAGGTCTTTTTCAAACTGAGAGCACTTCCCATCACTGGGCTTGGAAATCACTGCAGTGGGCTTTGATCACCACTACTTTAGATAAGATGAATAGAATAGAATAGAATAGAATAGAATAGAATAGAATAGAATAGAATAGAATAGAACAGAATAGAATAAAAAATCGGCTGTCTGGCTTTAGAAGAGGATACTATACCATGAAATACTTTGTTTCGATTATATATATTTGTATGTATGTGTGCACTAGATTGCAAGGTAAAATAAATTTCTTGCTGTGAGTTTCTGTCAAAAACTTTGAAAGACACCACTTAAGCTGAAGCAGGATGTGAGGTTTGGCCAACTAGTTTCTGTGGAACATGCGGTTAATAGATGTTTCACAAAATAAAATTGACACTAGCAAGTTTTTCTTCTAATATATAATCAATTTTAAGAGCACAAGAATCTAAATACACATATATAATTATGTGACATGGTACTTTAAGAAATAATGTGCTTTCCAAAGAATAAAAAGAAATTGCCTGAGATCCCCTGCTGTGTGACAGAAGCAACTGCCAAAAGCACTGTGTACATGATCATCACGGATTACATAACGCATCCTTTCAACACGTTTCAACATATTTTAGTGTTTATTACTCATCGAAAATATATATCCTCAAGAATGACTGTTGATTCTATTAGTACTTCATAGTTTTTTAAATATTCTGTGGTCAAATAAGTTTGGGAATTCTATCACACAGCAGATCTAGTTGTTTTAGATTTAGGAAGGACATGAGTGAATATTGAATCACCTCATTTTGAGGCGAGACTACAGAAACCCTGGGCTGTGACACACCTTGCCTAAATAATCATAAAAACAGATATCATGTGTTGAGAACTTACCATATGCCTGTTCCTTAGCTGAGCAGTAATACACATTACCTTATTCAATTCTTAAGTGGTGGAACAGGCACTCAAGTCCAGGTCTAGTAAATTCAAAGTTGAAGAGTAGGGGGAGTCTCATCCCTCATTCTCCCAATGCCATAAAGAAGGGCACTTCTTTTCCACTTCACCATAGTCTCTCCCTCTGCCTCATACTCATTACTCTTTTCTACTTTATTCTACCCAAGACTATGGGCATGAGCCATGCTGGAGCCCCCCGTAGTCTCAAGTCAGATCCTGAAGTTTATATTTAGAGGAAAAACTAGGAAACCTAGTTTTGGGCTTGGTTTTCAGCCACAAGCTTTACTAAAGACCCTTGAACATTCAGAATGATGGTGTCATTTTCATCAAGTGGATTGTTTTATTCCCTTTTGGTTTCTTGGGACTATGCTCTGTCATTGAGAAGCCAGAAATAGAGGCATAGGTAAGGGTAAAAAACAGTTTTGACCATCATTTTGTGATTTCACAACCAGTCAGGTTCGAAAATACCACAAGTACACTGTGCTCCCTAGTCTTAGTGAATTAGAGAAAATAATAATACTTTGAGCCAATGTCTTCAGGGATTTTAAATATTCCAGAGATATTTATACTAGTCCTTTAAAAGGCAGACACACTAAATATATCTTAAATCATATTGCTTTTCTTGATGTATCATTATTTAAGATAAGTTGATTTATCATTATTTAAGATATGTTGATTAAGATAAATCAACAAAAGGTGGAAACTGAGTGGAACTTGACAGAGCATATAACACAATCTGCTTATGCTAGAGTTGAAGAAATGGACACTCTAAGAGAGGTGTGATGAAAAGTGTTCCAAGGCTTTGACATTTCAGTTCTTGGGACTCTTTGATTCCATCAGTGTAGCGTCTGGCTTTGCCACAAACTAGGTTGAATACCTTTCAGTTGTTGCAAATCTTGCAAAGTCCAGATCTCGCCTCACTTCACATAAACAGGGTAGGTGGCTTGGTAAAGCAATATGTATATATACTTGTCCATGAAGGCCAAGAAGAATAGTAAAATGACCTAAATATATTCCTTAGAAAAAAATAATTAAGAAAATATTTCTAGACATATTTTTGCAGCCTTTGTTTGCTTTCAAGGGAGCCCCAGGCAAGAACAGAAATAGAGACAAAGGAGGCTGAAGCTAGGATGAAGGCAGAAAATCCTATTTGAATAATTAGGCCTGGATTCTACCTCAATCCCCACAAGAGGACTGAAGCCAAATTCTGCAAGAGTAAAATGTGTCCTTCTATTGAGCTAGCTTCTCCAAGGAAGCCAGGGGGTTACATACAGCCCTCCTATGCTCATAGTGCTGAGGAGCAAGAAAGAGGAAAGAGGAGAAAGGCAGCATGGGGGAGCATTGGTATCTCTCCTAGACATCTTGTAGTCCAAAGAACTGTGCTACTCTCCAGGAGAAAAGGAAATAGTTAGGAAACAACTCCCTAAAATAAAATGGATCTGTAAAATCGACAATTCTGTTTTATAACGTCCTAAGTACTGCATTTTGCAACTAGATAATACTTAAGATAAAACCCATGCACTGTTCTGTGAACTCCCTCAATATGGTGCCCAATGCCATGGACTGACTATATTGTCCCCTCAAAATTCATATGTTGACATCCCAAACCCCAATATGATGGTATTAGGAGGTGAGTCCTTTGGGAGGTGATTAGGTCATGAGGGTAGAGCCCGCACGAATGGGATTAGCGCCGTTATAAAAGATAGCCTAGAGCGCTCTGTTTCCCCTTCTGACTTGTGAGTATGCAGCAAAAAGACAGCCATTTATGAACCAGAAAACACCAGACACCAAATCTGCTCGCACTTCGATCTTGGACTTCCCAGCCTCCACAATTTAAAAAAAGAATTCTGTTGATTATAAGCCATCCAGGGTATGTTACTTTTGCTATAGCAGCCCAGATAAACCAAAGAACCAAGTACCTGCTGCCTAACATTGTTTTTTCTCAGGTTGCATTCAATAATCTAATAGAGATCTTCATAAGAACCTTTTTCTGAAACACCAGAAAGCCCTTTAAACTGTAGTCCAGCCTCCCTATTTTACTGAATAGCAAAATGAACCCCAGAAAAGGGATGTGACTGGGCACATCCAGGGACAGAGCCGGGTAGAGACAACAGAGCCTATTCTTTTTTTTTTTTTTTTTTTTGAGATGGAGTCTCCCTATCGCTCTGTTGCCCAGACTGGAGTGCCGTGGTGTGATCTCGGGTCACTGCAAGCTCCGCCTCCCGGGTTCGTGCCATTCTCCTGCCTCAGTCTCCCAAGTAGCTGAGATTACAGGCACCCGCCACCACGCCTGGCTAATTTTTCTGTATTTTTAGTAGAGACAGGGTTCCACCGTGTTAGCCAGGATGGTCTCGATCTCCTGACCTCGTAATTCGCCCGCCTCGGCCTCCCAAAGTGCTGGGATTACAGGTGTGAGCCACCATGCCCAGCCAACAGAGCCTACTCTGCTGTGGTCCCTGGAACTTGCTACACAGCTGCTTGGTCATACTTCATCTTCCTGACACAGAGTTAAGACTTGGTTCTAAGTTGTATTGTTTGTTTCTAGTGATTCCTAGTGTTCTAATAGTCCAACACTCTGAAAAACAGGAAAACATTTTTCAATGTGGTTGCCATGGTTTTTACAGTGGAATAAACAAATTCAACAGAGAATGTTTAAATAGAGAACTCTGAATGATGGAAACAATTGGCCATCTATTAATATTTACATTAAGAAAAAGCATATATATATCTGATGTGTACTCAATAGAGGGAAACCCGTTTTTGTTAGAATAAAAGCTTAAGTGATACTGGTTGACTTGTCAGGAGGAGGAAAGTTTCCTTGACAACAGACAATAATTACTGTGCCTTCAAATAAGAAACTAGAGTCTTTTCTTTCATCATCTCTTTCTACTTCTTTTTTTCAAAGAAATTAAATAAAAGATGATTAGTCCTGACTCAGAAAGTTGGAGAAACCTTTGAAAAGTGAGTAAATATTATTACAAATTGGTGGGTGATTCTTTTCTCTTTCCATTTGGTAATTCTAGGTGATCTGGTTTAGTCAGCATGACTATGTGTCTTCTCTCCTCAGGCCTTCCTAAAGCAAAAGAAAACAAAAATGGCATGGAATGCTATGCTCCAGAATTAAGCAAATTCACTTTCTGTACCCACCCTTCATTAAAGGGCCACAAACTACTCATTTATGCAATTGTAGCAGGTGTTTTCAGGACAAAATACCCTAATATTTCAAAGGTGTTCAAAAATGGGAACCAGCGCTAGGGCAAACTCCAGAGAGATCCCCAGTACTTTTCTGTGGCTGAAGAAGTCTGTTCACAGAAGGCTCCATCTGGCTCTGGTAGACAGGTGCAAGAAGACACACATGCATACACACACGAGCACAGCTTGCCTAAGTTCTGTATATTTCACCTGGCTTGGGTTCCTCTACCATTGTAATTTCCGTTAATGATCAGAGGCCCCCTTCAAATATACTCTTGAGAAGTTACATGAGGGAGGCCAACAAACCCATCAGGCTCAGCTCTTTAATTTCAAGTGTTTTTTTCATTTCACACATGTTTGAGACTTCACTGAATTTGCCATCAAAGGACACTGGCAAGAAATTTGCTAAAAGAACCATCCTGTTACCATCAGAAGGTGCATTAAGACTTGGATTATTAAACTAGATAACATCAAGTCAATTTCTTTGGTGTCTTGTTGCATTAGATATATTTCTTACTTAGTAGACTTAATTTTTCCAAAAGAATCATAAACTCTAGATGTAAGATACAGGTTCTCACTAAAGAACTTCACAGAATAATTGGGAAAAGAATGAAATAGAAATTGGTGACAGGTTACAAATGAACACATTCAAAACCTTAAACCACATAACAAAATATGACTTTCAATGTAAAATAGAGCATTTTACTTAAATGATAAGAATGCATTGAACTTCAAACAGATAGTTATGTTGTTAAAGATGTTGTTTCCTCTCATTATTTTTAAATCTATGCTCCCAGTCCCATCCTACCAAAAAATTCTTACTATTATGACCCTTGGGGAAAATGAACCAATTCATACAGCCAAGTTTTATACTTTCTTTAAGAACTGTGACTTTCAATTACAAACTGTCTTATCCTAAATAAACTTAAGTTAAAAGAAAAACCCCACACAGTATGTTCCTTGTTGCTTCACATTAACCACAATCTACCTTGTTTGAAACTAACTAGTTTTGGCTTATGTATACACTGCTTATTAAATGTTGACTAGCTGGTGGAATGAAGGAAGACCTAATCTATTGCTTGTTGTGTTGGAGAAGCAGGTACTCTAGGTACGGTATCTATAATCTTTGCATAAGACATTTCATTATTATTCCCATTTTCTGATTTATTTATTTATTTTATTTTATTTATCTGTTTTTCTTGAGATGCAGTCTTGCTCTGCCACCCAGGAGTGTAGTGGTGCGACCTCAGCTCACTGCAACCTCCACCTTTGCCTCCTGGGTTCAAGCAATCTTCTACCTCAGCCTCCTGAGTAGCTGAGACTACAGGCATACAAGATCACACCCGGCTATTGTTTTGTATTTTTGTTAGAGACAGAGTTTCACTGTTTTGGCCAGGCTGGTCTCGAACTCCTGGCCTCAAGTGATCCACCTTCCTCAGCCTCCCAAAGTGCTGGGATTACAGGAGTGAGCCACCATGCCTGGACTCCCATTTTCTTTTGAGTAAGCAGTCTCAAAGAGAGAGGTTATACAAGATCACAAAGCTTGTGGGTAATGGAGCCAGAATCTGGCTATCAAGATTGGCTCTTTTCATCGCAAGGAAAGGGAAAGAGGGTGAGAGGAAGCAGGTTCAGTGGCTCAGGTGGGCTTCTCACTGTTGGTCATTGCAGGATGCCCACGCCCAAGGCTTCTACGACTTGAATAACTAAACTTGGCAGTGACTCTGAAATTTTTGTCCTCAGGACACTGGATATGAGTTCTGTGTTTCTTTTATGCTCAGCTTTTTCTAAAAAGTGACAGAAAATCTGGCCTTCTAAGTACTTGTAACTTTGCTCAAAATAAAGTCAAAGTATACTACTCCAAGCAAAACCTAAGCAGTAATTTCTGCACTATAGTGCTATAGGTCTTAATGTAGCAGCAGGATACTACGCACAACACACAAACATCTTCATTTCACTTGTGAAGTTTATTCAAGCAAGGGAAAGCATGAACACCAGTCACCACTGGAAAATACTTTACCAGGGTGATATGAGAAGGGAATATTCAAAAACTATATAATTTTTATGACATCTGTAAACCATAATAGCTGAACAATATTTTTATGTAATGTTGATTTAAAATGACATCAAACAAAAATAAATTGTGTAATAATTATCATATATAATTATGCCTAAAAGACTTCACCCACTTAATCAACTCGACAGAATATGGAAAGAAAGGCCACCTGTTCTAAGTGTTCTAAAATGAGACTACAGTGATGGTTGCAAATGCTGTGAATATAAGCATTGAATTGTACACTTTGAGAGAATGGTATGGATCTGAATTATATCTCAATAAAGCTGTTATCAAATAACACAAAACAAACAACAACAATAAAACATTTAATCTAGTCCTTTACCTACTATAAATTCAAAACATAGATTAAGTCTTTGGAAAAAAAGGAACACCAAAGCTGAGCATTGTCAGAAGAAAATGGGGGTTTGTTTGGCTTTTTTCTCCCAAATGGAAGGGATAGGGAAGAATATGAGAGGGAAGAAGGAGAAAAGTAGAGAGGAGCACCCAGGGTGGACAGAATGTCTTTGTGGTAGTAAGGAACATTTTAAGACCTGGCCACTCCAAAATTTAAGGAAGCCCCATATCGTCAGCCTCAACTAGCTCTCCCCCCTCATTTAAGAGAAGATCACGAAGCTCCTCAATTCACTGGCAAGTTCTCTCCTCCCTCACTGCAGCCTGTATAGCTTGCAGGTGAATATAAGACCAGCCATAGCATTCTTCGTTCTTTTATCCACCATCCCTAAGAGAGCCTCAAGATGAACTCTTTCCTCTTTACATTCTGTTATCCTGAGCTCCCACAAAAAGTCCACAATTTCAGTCTTCTCTCATCACCTGACTCTTATCCCGAAACAGTTGCACATTCCCTAATCTGATTTTGTTTCTCACCTAGCCCCATTTTCTACACTCTACCACTACGCACTAGGACTCACAGTTTGACATCAGCAAAATCCTCTTTAATTTCAACCTCTTCTTGCCCTAACTGAAAACAGTGCTTCCCTGTTAGCCTCTGAGAATGTGGCTAATTGCCTGCTCATGCCCCTCATGTACTGAGCCAGAGGTGGTGTAGGAGTCCGCCTTGCCCATTATTGACATTTTCAGATCAAGGATCCTCCCTCCTTTCTATAAAATCCCAGTTCCACTGAAACACATGTCTCAGGTTAAACTTCCCATCACTCCTCCTTGTTACAATTGCATACTGCCCCTCTAGTCTCTTTCTCTCATCTGTAGAAGGTTTTAGCTCCTATAACGCTTTCTCTCCACCACTAATTCTTCTGTTGTAATTATTTATTAATACCACCCCCACTGTCCACTTAACACCATGGCTTCTCAGTTTTGTGTTTCTGTTTCTATCTTCTCTTCCAAGGGTATTTTCTTCTGTGACATCTCAGCTCTCTACTTCCATGCTTTGGGTCTTGTCATTGCTAATAACTGCATTTACTCGAATATAGTGCCCTCAAGCATTCTAATCTCTGATTGTTCCTTCTTTTCTGATTGCTTTCTCTAGTCCTCATTGCCATTTGAACCATTCTTGCTTCCTCCTGAAAACTGCAATCATTTGTACAAATTTTAAATGACAAATGAACCCTTTCCTGTCCTTTCTTCCCTTCTCCTAAATTTAGTGTCAGTGGCTAGGGTGACCAACCATCCCAGTTTGCCCGGGACTGAGGAGTTTCCCAGGATGCAAGACTCTCAGTGTCAAAAATTTAAAGCCTTGGGCAACCTGGCTTTAAATTTTTGTGGTGCACATTATAATCCCACTGGATACTACTTTAACTCCTGTATTAAAGTAACACTAGCTGTTGTAACATACAAACCCTAAACACTCTCACCTGCAAACGGAAATGGTGTCGAAAAGTTACACAACTATTAACTGCCTTGGCCCAGAAACATGTCACTTTTTCTCATATCCCAAGGGCCCAAACTAGAGCCAAACACCCTAGGAGGTGGCGTTTAGCTTGTGCACAGGAAGAAGATATGAGCCTCTACCACAATTCTGTTATTTACCACAAAATTCCCACCAACTCTCCACTGTGCTTGTCTGGCAAAACCCCTAACCTGTTACCCTGTTATCCCACCTGACTTCATCCCTGCAATTGGGCAGCTGACTGGAAGGAAACATAACCCCACTGACTTGGCTAACCTTCAATTCAGGGCAAGGCTCACTGGACCCCTAAATACTGCCTGGTAAATCTAATATAGCTCTCTGTTAATTCACTCTCTAACTTCCCCTCAGACTATTTAACAAGTTCTCCTCTCTTATCAAACATCCAAGTTCCTGTTACTCTTTGATCTTGGCTTATAACTGCCGCTGATTTATGTGAGCTACTTTCTCAGACAGTTTTTTTATCATTTTTCTTAGTGACTAAAGGAGAATATTCCTAGCGCCCTGTCATTGAATCAACTAAAATGTTGGCACACGTTCCTTGATGCTCTGACTTCCTACTGTTGCAAGGGAGGGATGCTCCCTGTTCCTATCTTCTTCCCCCTCTTGCAGAGTAACAATTTTCTTATGTAGCAGGCTCCATGCCTCTCACCTTCTTACAATCTTTCTCCTGCAATTATCTTCTCTCTCTTTCCTCCTCTACTGAATCATTCTCATCAGGACACAATCATTCTGTAATTAATCATTCTCTCACAAAAACATTACCTTCAGCCTGTACCCCTCTACCTGCTCTTGCATATATCTCTGATCCACTTTATAGAAAAAAATGACTCCAAATTTTGTCTATACTTGTTGGCTATACTCTCTTACTTGCAATTAACTTTTTAAACGACTCCAAAAAAATCCATCCTCACCAATCTAATAAAATTATTCCCGACAAACTCACCAATAATCCCATCATACCAAATCAGATTAACAATTCTCAGTCTTCATTTTACTTATCAGAAGATTTGGTGTGACTTATTACTGTTCCTTCTTAAAACTTATTCTCCAGTTGGCTTCCAGACAATATTCTATTATTCTCCCCGTCAGCAAGAAACAAATTAAAAAGCACAATTCTCAAGAGATGTATTTATTTATAAATTTTATGCATCTTCTACTTTTCTGATAGATTATATTTATCATATATCACACAAGATTTAAATGAATGAGATAAACAGTCATTATAAATTGAGTCTCTAACATTTGTCCCCAACTCCTGATGGGTCACAGGTAACTTGAACACATACAGCTCGTTTTGAAATCCACCAGTACGGCAGGTAGAATTCTGAGATTTCTGTCCCCTGGTATCTACACTTTGTATAATTTCCTTCCTTTGTGAAGGAGGGCAGAACCTATAGTTTGCTCTTCACCAGTTAGAATATAGCAAAGGAAGTAGAATTTTGCAAATGTAATTAACATCCCTAACCAATTATCCTTGAGTTCATCAAGAAAGTTATCTTGGTTGGGTCTTCCAGGACAGCCGGTGAGTTCTTTGAAGGGGGTTTCAAGCCTTCTCTGAAAGAACAGACTCAAAGCAGGAAAGAAGATCTCCTACTGGCTTTGAAAAAGGCATATTGAGAACCACCTATGGAGAGGAGTGGCATGTAGGAGCTGAGCACCTCACTCTTATAACCACAAGGAACTGAATTCTGTCAACAACCTGCATGAGCTTAGAGGAGGATCCCAAGATCCAAATGAGAACAAAGCCTAACCAACACATTGATTATGGCCTTAGGCATAACTGCTAAAACTCATAAGGTTACACTGCCAATTAAGCCATGCCCAGACCCCTGACCCAAAGAAACTGCAGATAATAAATGGGTGTTGTTTTAAGCCTATCCATGGGTGGTAGTTTGTTACACAACATAGGAAACTAATACAACCAATGCAAGTAAATTGGTAGACTCTAGGGTTCACAATTTACAGTAAAGAGAGGCTTCTCGGTTTGGGAGATGCCAGCCCTGCATCCTGTTGGATGTATATCATACGAGATTTGACCTGTGGAATGCCCTCCTCCTTTCAGATTTTCCCTGAGTCTTACATCTCAGTTTTGAGGATCAAAAAGTAACATCACGTTTACTCATTTTACCTCTCAAAGCCATATAAGTTCACTAAAGTTCTTCTGACTTAAAGGATCTTAGTTACAGCTCTTGAAATGAGTGGTCATTAAGATTTTATGAACAGGTAGTGGAGTGAGAGTGGGCGAGGCATAGACAATGTCTTAGAGTTCCTCCACTGGTAGCAAGAATTCTGCTGCAGGTGGGAATCCAAACGTCCCCACACCAACTCCTAGTTCCCAATCCCAACCTCATGCCCTGCAACACACACACACACACACACAACTCCAACATCACCCCAACACACACACAGGTGCATGAACAGACACTTGTGTACACCACTTTCCTCTTTTCCCCTCACAACACACACTCTGCTGCTTCTGAGTTTTAGAGGAGAATCAAGTGAGAATAGATTTAAACAGAGATTCACATTCCAAAGCTGAGTATTCATCATTAAGTAATGATCAGAAAGTGTTTGGATGTAGAAGCACTTTTTTACTAACATTTGACTCTGGCGTGCTCTGCATTCTGAGTTTTACCTGGACAGGCATACGATCAGATTATCAACAGGAGGATAGCCCCTTGTTGCATGGGAACATGATTGAATGAGATCTCAATCTAAGTGCCCCCAAAAGTCAGAGCTCGTGGGGTTGTATCTTGTCTCTTACTAACCACATGAATGAAAGAAAACCAACACATTACCCTAATGCTCTACAAAAGAGACACTGACACCTGCCCCATAATATTGCTGTGAAGATTAAATGAAGTAAGGTGAAAGCTCACCGTCATAGCACATGACTGAATCTAAAGTGGGCGCCTGCTTCTTTCATTTGCCAATCTGTTTCTATACCTACAGTACCTTAGGATTAAATTTTGTACTTCACCTGTGCAATTTCTTATCAAAATAGTTACTTGCTTCAATTTGTCTCTTTACTAGTGTGTACAATCCCCCTAATGAGTGCCATGTTTAAAGCACTAAATCAACACTAATTCAATGCCTAGCACATTAAGGTAATATTTTGAAGTTTCTTCCTCTTTATGTTTCAATGTTGACAGTAATTCTTGATTTTTCTAAAGCAAACAGCTTTAGAACTGGGCAAAAATGAGGGAAGGATTTCCAGGGATCTATTCTGTATTCCTTCGTATTAAATGGAATAGAAACTCCATAATGACGCATTCATTTGTTTGGTGTCTTTTTAAGTAAATATAAGTAGTTGATCTTGATCCTGTACATCAAATATGTAGGAAAAATAACTAATATTGTAGAGCACTTTATATTTTACAAAGTGATGCAAACTTCACAAAATCCTGTAAGAAAAAAGGACTGAATTTTGTTGCACACTTACTAGAAGTCAGTCATCATTCTGGGCATCTTTCATATATTTTCTCATTAATCCTTTTATCCGCCCTCTGAAGGAAGTTTACTATTACAGGTTTCCAGTGAGTAAAATAACACAGGAAAAAGTTAAACATGTTGCTATGGATTATACAGATATTAAGTATTTTGTCCAAAACTTGAATTTAAGACGTGATTTCAAACTCTTGGCTCTGTTTTCTGGAGGAAATAGTTCAATTTCCTGCTTTTCATCTTCTCTCAGGTAGGATCAGGGAAGAGGCTTTGTAGGAAACACTCTTCATAATCTATTATATTTTCTTTCTTATTATTTTTTTTCCTATTATTATTTTCGTATCTGATCAGTGAGGCAAGGTTTATAGCTTCACCTTTACTGGATCCTCTATAACACCCAGACAGGGACTGAATATTGTAATTTGTGAGGGAAGACTCTCAGAATTTTCTAAAGTAAAAAAGTGTATTGAGATATAAATTTCATTTATATCATCAGTTAAGGTTAGCCCATCTGAAAGGACAAAGGCTTTTTCTCTGGCTGATAACAAATGGAAAATAGCAGTAGCAGATGTACAGATGATTCCCCAGCTCTTAAGTCAAATGGTCTCTACTGCCTTGATTTTGTGAAATTACCTATATTTATCATGTTTGCAAAGAAACAACAGAAGACACCTTACTTACACGTGGAACCACCTCATTCAGAAAAGACAGGGATGACAGCCCTAGGGCATTTTTCATGCTGTTCTCTAGAATATCCTCTCAATGTGTGTTTGCATTTGCCATTCTGGCAAGAGAATAAGAACAATCCACTGATGCCTTCCTGGGGGAAAATGGAAGGGAGGCTCATACTTTGTGACAGTTGCCACTAAGCCATTATCCCCCACAAGTATTTAATAGGCACTTACACATTCCAGTCCTGACCTGATCTCTGAACTTATTGAGCTAAATGAAACATGGTCTCTGCCAGCAAGGAGTTTCAAGTCCAGGAAGGCCGACAGAGACACCTGTAACTAACTATAAAGTGATATCATAATAAGTAAGATAGGCAAAGCAGAGGAAACAGTAACATTTTCACATGAAAATTCATATTTGGGTCTTGAAGGATGAAAATAATTTCAAGCTAAGGGAAAGGGTATTCCAAATCTAGGAATAAGTAGAGCAAAAGCTCAGAGTCCTGAAAATGTTTCTTCTGCTCAATGAATGAGCCCAAATTAGGCCAATTAATAACCCTACAATGGCCACTAAGTGTTCAAGTGAAAGGAAGTCACAAGTCTCTCACTTTAAAGCAAAAGGTAGAAATGATTAAGCTTAGTAAGGAAGCCATGTTGAATGCCAAGATAAGCTGAAAACCAGGCCTCTTACACCAAGCAGTTAACAGTTGTGAATGCAAATGAAAAATATTTTAACTAAATTTAAAGTGCTACTCCAGTGAACATGTAGATAATAAGAAAGTGAAAGAGCCTTACTACTGATATGAAGAAAGTTATACTGCTCTGGATAGAAGATCAAACTAGCCATAGCATTCCCTTAAGCCTAATCTAGAGCAAGCCCTAACTCTTCAATTCTTTAAAGGATGAGAGAGGTGAGGACGCTACAGAAGAAAAGTATGAAGCTGGCAGAGGTTGGTTTATTACGTTTTGAGGAAAGAAGGCATCTCTGTAACACAAAAGTGCAAGGTGGAGCAGCAAGTGCTGACGTAGAAGCTGCAGCAAGTTATCTAGAAGGTCTAGCTAGGATCACTGATTAAGGTGGCTACACTAAACAACACATTTTCAACACAAACAACACAGTCTTCTATTGGAAGAAGAAGCTATCTAGGACAATCATAGCCAAAGAGGAGAAGAGGAAAATGCCAGGATCCAAAACTTCAAAGAACAGACTGACTCTTGTTTGGGGGCCAATGCAGCTGGTGATTTTAAATAGAAGTCAATGCTTGTTTACCATTTCATAAATTCTAGGGCCCCTAAGAATTATCTTAATTTAGTCTGCCTTTGCTCTATAAACAGATGAACAAAGCTTGGATGGCAAAACGTCTATTTACAGTATGATTTACTGAATACTTTAAGCCCATTGTTGAGATCTACCACTTACAAAAAAGATTCCTTTTAAAATATTATTGCTCTTTCGAGGGAGCAAGATGGCCGAATAGGAACAGCTCCAGTCCCCAACTCCCGGCGCGAGCGACACAGAAGACCGGTGATTTCTGCATTTTCAACTGAGGTACTGGGGTCATCTCACTGGGGAGTGCCAGACAATCCGTGCTGGTCAGCTGCTGCAGCCCGACCAGCAAGAGCTGAAGCAGGGCGAGGCATTGCCTCACCTGGGAAGCGCAAGGGGGAAGGGAATCCCTTTTCCTAGCCAGGGGAACTGAGACACACAACACCTGAAAAATCGGGTAATTCCCACCCCAATACTGCGCTTTAAGCAAACGGGCACACCAGGAGATTATACCCA
>NW_016803233.1:1454680-1470847 GCF_001698545.2 Rhinopithecus bieti | reverse complement strand
GGGAGGGGGGAGGAGGGAGGGCTTGCATTGGGGAGTTATACAAGATATAAATGATGAATTGATGGGTGCTGACGAGTTGATGGGTGCAGCACACCAACATGGCATAAGTATACATATGTAACAAACCTGCACGTTATGCACATGTACCCTAGAACTTAAAGTATAATAAAAAAAAAGAAAAAATATATATATTATTGCTCATTGGCAGTGGACCCAGCGTGTGTCTAATGTGTGGTATGTGTGTCCTGCTCATTGGTAATGTCTTGGTGCGTGTTGTGTACATGTGTTTGTGTGTGTGTGTGTGTGTGTGTATGGTGTGGATAGTGTGTGTAGTATGTGAGGTGATATGTGTGGTGTGTGTGATGTGAGTGGTATGTGGAGTGGTGTTAGTGTTGTCTTCCCCAGAGTGTTACCATGCCTGGATTTGCAACTTATGACTGACTATGGTGGCTATAAAAGATTTTAGGCTCTAATCAGATTAGGCCGGGCAGGGTGGCTCACGCCTGTAATCCAGCACTTTGGGAGGCCTAGTCAGGTGGATCACCAGGTCAGGAGATGGAGACCATCCTGACTAACATGGTGAAACCCCATCTCTACTAAAATTACAAAAAATTAGGCGGGTGTGGTGGTGGGCACCTGTAGACCCAGCCACTTGGGAGTCTGAGGCAGGAGAATGGTGTGAACCTGGGAGGTAGAGTTTGCAGTGAGCCCAGATTGCGCCACTGCACTCCAGCCTGGGCGACAGAGGGAGACTCCATCTCAAGAAAAAAAAAAAAGAAAGAAAGATTTCTATGATCAATTACTGCTGTCCACATGATGCCAAGGGAAATGGTACATCATATGCCTTGAATTTCCATCTTTTTTCAAAAGAGAAGAATCTTAGAAAATGCCCTACTAAATCTTTGGAGTAGAAGGGGAAATGTGGAGAGGAATGGACGTGTGAGAAGGGCTATGAAATAAAAGAGGCTCAAGTTGAAGTCTCCTTTCTTAATCCTCTTGATTCACTGCTTTCTAGGTGGCATGAAGAAATAATTTTGAACTGACACAGGATCACCCAGCCAAGTTTCTTCTGAACTAAGTAATAAAAATCCATGCTGGGTTTCTCCTGACATTCAATATAATCTCCAGGCTTGCAGATTTTTTCGTGATGTGCTCTTGATCCAAAAGAAGCCTCTTTTGATGGCACATATAAAACAGGCTAACAATGTAGATTAAAGTATAAGGAAGAGGTATGCTTTTCTAAGTCTATTCAGTTTATTATAAAATTTAACTAGATTGCACCAATCCCTTGCTTTCTAGGCTCACCATTAGCAGCTGGAGAGATTTTCACAGACAATCTCCAGTGAAAATATCCCAGTTACCAACTTATGAATTTTCTTTCTTTACTTCCAATATAGATAATGATGATGATGTTGATGTAGATAGAGAAAGAGAGAAAGAGAATTAGATAGCCAGACTCACTACTAAGCAGTTGCCATGGCCAAGCACTATTCTTTGTAACAAAATGGATAACAAATCTGGATATGACATTGCCCCTAACTTCTAAGGCATGTAATGAGGTGAAGAATCTAGAAAAAAATAAACTCTAGCTTTGAATTGATACCAGAGCACAAAGTTGTATTGGGTACCATTAGGACTCAAGGAAATCCTCAGTTCTACCAGGAGAGTTGGAGCTGGGAAATGAAGCAACAGTTCATAAATGTCTTATAAGGGGACAAGAAATTTGAGCTCAGTTATGAGAGAAGAGTAAGAAGTTCACCACGTTAATGACAGTGGTAAAACAGAAAAAGCATTTCAGTTAGAGGGAACTAAGTGGGTAGAGGGTGGGGACATAAACCAGCCAGATCTGCCTGTGAATTCAAACTAAGCTAAGGCAGGAGCAAAGATCTTAAGGTTGAAATTAGTACTGAAGATCATGCCACTATCACCACCCACTTATTATCTTTTGCATCATTTCTTAACTGTTCACTGCCTCCAGTTCCACTAACCCACTAATAACTTTCAAATGCTTCCTGTTACCTGCAGGATGAAGTATTAAATAAATTCTTTAAAATGGCTAGTGGGACTCTTCAAAACCTGATGCCTGATCTTCCCTGGCTGCTTCTCCTACCATCACTTACTGCATTCAGTCATCCATTCAATCAAGATTTAGTCAGTAACAACTATACTCAATGCATGGCATGAGGTGGCTATGCAACACAAGAGGCATGATCCCTGCTCTCATGACAATTACTTACATTTTTTTAATGTGCTTTTTAGTATAGCTACAATAAACTACATGCAGTTCCTCAAGGGTGCTGTAAGACCCTGTATACAGCCTTTGCATATTCTGTCTTTTCTAAGAATGTCTTTTCCTCCTTGACAAACTGATGAATCCGTTCCCATCCTCTAAAATCCTACTCTGCCTCATTTCCTCTGGAAACTTTCCCTGAGTTGAGCATCCTGCTCTCAGATCGCACTGTCTTTACCTTTTCAGCAGTTATTACTATATGGTTAGGTAACTATTGGCGGCTTCTCTGCAGGTGGGATATTGGAAAGACTTAATAAATGGTGTAGCAGGGATTCTAACTAGTCTTAACTGATGTTGGCCAGCTCAGTCATACGTACCACTGTGTACCAACTGAATTTCAATTATTCCCCTCCCAACTAGGCTGTGATCATTATTAGGCTTTCATCTCACTCATATAGGCATTCCCAGAGCCCTGCACATGGTAAGTCCCCAACAACTTTCCTAAATAAATGAAAACCTATTTTTTTCTAACACAGATGTACACTCTTCACTCTGACTTGTTGCCAGGTGGTTGCAGGGGTCAATTATTTGTGAAAATGCAAGAAAAACATCTAGTGCTCCACTGACAAGTATTACTACCCTGGGAATGATGAGTCTCAATTAAAACATTGGCCTATTCTCTATTGCCTGTACTCTCTGCAGCCTCATGATGCATAAACAATTTTCAGAGTAAATGATGGGGCACATACTGAATGCAGGAACGACAAAGAGAAATAAAATTATAATGAGAACCCAGGTTACTTCCTATTACTACTTATAAAAGCTGTTACATACAAGATGCCCTTTTCCCTCATATATTGGCTTAAAGTGTCAAATTTTTAGCTAAGCATCTATTTTGGAGAGACTATATTCTACTTTTTTGGGTGTTTTGGCTTTACTTGTTTGGTTGATTGGATTTGGTTCTGTGTTATATTGTGTTACTTGTTTTTATTAATAGCTGCTAGCTGTAGAAGTAATTTCTAAATTAGCTATTAGTGCTGTATGTCAATTGTACCCAGATCAGGCATTTCAGCTGGTAGCAAAGACCTTCCAGGTCCCTAGTGGTGCTGCCAGCTACCTCTGCTCTGTCACTCTAATCTGGGACTTGAGTGACATTTTGGAGAGGGTTCATCACCCTAGCAAAGCAGAGGTAAAGAGAATCAGAGCAATTGTTCCACCACAAATGCAACTCTTATTTTTCATGAGATTTTCAGGGTGCCACAGCAATGAGCAATCTTGGCTGGGAACATCTCAGAAGCCATCTGTGATCAATTGGTAGTGGCTTCCTAGAAGAATTCTCAGTGGAACAGGACCCACACCAGTTAATAATGTCTACCCCAAAGACAAGGGAGAGGGGAGTGAGGACATGGATGTCACAGACTTGTAGATCCTAATCTAGTTCCACCCTTTTAACTAAGGCATGACTGAGTGGAAATCCAGAGAAAGAGGTGACTGGTGCATGATCACATGGACAGCCACTAGGATATGCGAGCTTAGCGCTCACATCTCTTGATTTCTAGGCCAGTTCTTCTCTCATGATACCCACTTTTAGCATAAAAGGTAAGAAATCCTGCTGTGCGGGATGAAATTCCTGATCAGAATTTCATTTTCCTTAATAACTTTTGGCAGAGGTTTGGGAATAATATCCAAGAAGCCTGTCTTTGTTCCTCCTCTTGCCTAGCCCAGAAGCAATGTCACATTATAAAAAACACTGCAGATCTCCACTCATTAGTGCAGATTTTGCCCCTGGAGTTCCCAGTTGACCCCTTCTTCTGCATCGTAGCTGCCCCTCCAGCTCCACACATAGCTCTACTTCTCCTTCAAGCCCCTTCTAATTGAAGGTTCCTTTGGGAAGACCGACTAGCCTTTGATTAGCTTCTCACCAAGATGCTGCCATCCAAATAAAAGCTTCGTTTAGCAAATATGCACTTGACCTAAGCTCCAAGGAGAGCCAGCCTATCCAGGAAAAGTCATTCATGTATTCATTCATTTTTAAAATATATTTTGTGCATCCACTAGGTACCAACTATTCTTCCAGGTTCTCAGCTCATAAGAATGCATATGAGACAGTCCCTAATCTAATTTCAACTCCTTAACAGTGGCAGTATCAGAAGAAGCAGGAAAGAAGTAATAGCATAGTGCCTTTCGGAAACCACAAAGAGCCCAGGAGTCTGAGGAGAAGAGATTGAGTTGATTCTAGAGAGCCAAGAGGTAGATATCAAACCTATGTTCTCTGCATTATGTGTTTGGACTTTAGGTGGAGACAATGGGATTCTGAAAGTTTCAGTTTCATGTGCGAGAGTTATCCCTCTGGCAGCATTGTAGACCAGGGAGAGACTGGAGCCATATAGACCAATTAGCTGCTTATTGCAATAGTCCATATGAGAGGTGGTAGACCTTCAATATGCAGTAGTGGCAGGGAATGAAGAAGTCGGTACATAATAAGGAATATACGTACTTAGTAAGGAAAATCATTTGCTCCAATCTTTTCATTTTTCAGGTAACGAACAATGGCCAGAGCAACCAACAAATATACCCAAAGGACCTACAGCTTGGACCCAGTCCTGTGAGTTTATTTCACTTTGTGTTCAGAACATGTGTGATGATCTCTTATGTTACAAGGATCAAGGAGATCCCAGCAGGGCTAAGGACCTATTGGTTCTCATGCCAGACAATAGTTAGACCACTAACAACTTGAAACAAGGATTTTATATCATGAGTTCCTTTCTCCTGCCTTGGCTCCAGCCCATGGGTCAGCATGAGTTACACTATAAATACTCAACAGATTCTTTGCTGCAATCACAATTGACTTCACTGGGGATCTGTTCTGTCAGTCTTTGTCCCTAGAGTTGCGAACCTAGAGGGAAGTGGTCCCCAACGACAGCAATCAGCGACAGCACCTGGGGAAAGTGTGCAGTGGGCCAAATTCCCACAGAGCAGAACACCTGTCACTAGACGTTGCTCTGAAGTGGAATGCCATTCGGCATCCTCCTGACAAAGTCCCTCAGAGAGTCTTCTGCCTCTGTTATTTCTACTCAGGCTAGAGAGAAACTTTCTTGATATTCTTGCATATAACCTCTTTAAAGAGACAATACTCTCATTTTACCTGCAATTTGCAGCTCTTCAATGAGATTTCACTTGTAATGTTTTGTCTGTTACATGGAGGAAATAGAGCACTGAAGGTCATTAGGACAGGGGTTAGCCTTTCCATTAGCTGGGTCAATGGGAGAGCTGAAGGGGAACATCACACACCAGGGCCTATCACGGGGAGGGGGGAGGGATTGCATTGGGAGTTATACCTGATGTAAATGACGAGTTGATGGGTGCTGACGAGTTGATGGGTGCTGACGAGTTGATGGGTGCAGCACACCAACATGGCACAAGTATACATATGTAACAAACCTGCACGTTATGCACATGTACCCTAGAACTTAAAGTATAATAAAAAAAAATTAAAAATAAAAATGTCACATTATATAACTAATAAGGAAAAAAAAAAGAATGTATTTCAAACGGAAGGTTATTGTTTGAATGCATTCCCCTAGGCTCATGTGTTAAAACTTATGCAGAGGTGTCAAGAAGTGAGGTCTTTAAGTGGTGATTATGTCATGAAGGCTCTGCTCTGGGGAATGAATTAACGCCATTATTGTGGGAGTGGATTCATTATTGAGGGAATGGTTTTCTTATGAATTTGATCCACTTTGTCTCTCTCCCACCCTCTCTTTGCTCTTCCATCATGAGACGATAAAGCAAGAAGGCCCTTATCATATGCTAGCCTCCAATCTTGGACTACCCAGCCTCCAAAACTGTGAGAAATAAATTGCTGTTCATTGTAAAATACCCAGTTTTCGGTATTCTGTTACAATAGCACAAACAGACTAAGACATTGTTGAAATGTTTACAGCTCCTGCCAAGAATAGTTTGGTTCTGTCCAGCAACATTGAGAACGTACAACCCCTATAAACTGATAACTCCATTTCCAAGAATGTATTCTTTAAAAAATTCTTATGTACACAAGGTATTAGATTATTTCTCGCCATTTTTTTATAGTAAAAATAAAAAAACAATATAACTGTCAATGACATAGGGGAATGAATTTTAAAGTGTATTATATCAATATGATGGAATACTATGCGCCATGAAAAGAACTAAAGCAGAATGTATATATACATAAGGACAAAATTCAAGAAATATAGGGCTGAAAATTAAAACAAATTTTAGAATGATTACAGGATATGATACATTTTATAGCTTAAAACAAAGCTAATATTATATATCAGATTTGGCAGACTTTTCCATAAAGGAAAATAGTAAATATTTTAGGTTTAGTGGGTCACATACACACTCTGTAGTATATTATTTGTGTTTGTTTGTTTTACAGCTCTTTAAAGTGTGACAACAATTCTTAGCTTGCAATCCTTACAAAAGCAGGTCATGGGCTGGATTTGCCTCACAGGCCATAATCTACTGATTCCTGCTATGTACTGGTGATACACATATTTGTACGTAAAAGTATAAGAAAATATAAAATACATATAGAGAAGGCTGTGTATACTATATACCTCTATATAGAGTTAAGAATACTTACCTCTGCGGAGACATGGAGGACAACGGGAATGGTATGTAGGACATACGGTCATATTTATTTCATTTATTAAATGAAATGTTTTATTTCATTTATTAAAGATCTAAAGCAGATATGAAGAAAAACCATTACCCATTCAGTTTTAAATAATGGGTGCAAGATACTTTGTTTTATTATTCTTCATGATTTTCTGCTTTAAAATATTTTCCAAAAAAAAAATGCATAAAAAAAAAGCAGTCACTCAAGTCAGTTGTTCAATATCACAGCTCCTACTTTGCTTAGATGCACAATGTTACTCAGATAACTCATTCATTCCTTGATGCATGCAGCAAATATATAGAACATATGACCTGAATCAGGAACTCTGCCTTGTGCTGTGAGAAGTATCAGATTCAGTAAGACACGCAGACGTGGACCCAGACCTCAAGAGGCTGAAAGTCAGAAGACTCACACCCCAGTAGCACCACACACAGCAAGCAATGACATTTGCCAAGAGAAATGCTCAGGCCACATGCTGTGGGCACTCATTGCTGCATCATGAGAGGCCCAAACTTCCGCACCTGGGATGCTAGGCCTGGCATCAAAGGAACATGATGTGAGCAGGGAGGTTCTTTGTTTGTTAAATTTTATTTTTAAGTAATACATTTGTGAGTAAGAGAAAAGAGAGACACAACACAGAAAGACAAGCCAGACATGCAGAGCTTTCAAGAAGGGTGGAGTACTGGCTGCCTTGGGGAGGCAGCTGGAGGCTCTGAACACCCATTCCCAATAGCTATTGCCAACTGATGCAGCTGAGCAGGGGCCCAAATTGGGAGAAATCCCACATAGAGAAAAAGAAGCCACAGGAAGGGGAAGATACAGCAGTTGCTGGATGGGGACTGAGGTGTGGTATGTGAGTGGGTGTGAGTGATCAGAGCAAGCAGGAGGGTCCATGTGCAGACCTCGGGGCTAAGGCCTGCCTCATGGCAGCTACCATCAAAGCCAGGCTTTGATTGTTAAAAATAATTCACCTTTTGAGGAGAATTTACAGGAGCATGGAAAGTACAGGAACATGCCAGTAGCTCACTGGGTGATGCCATTTGTACATCCAAATCCTCATTTGTGCAGCCCGTTGGCAAAGATTCTGATCCACGTGCTTTGGCCAAGAGGATTTCTTTCTGAGGCTGATGCAACATGTGCACAGCCCGGCCATTTGCCCAGCTTTCTTCCTTCTGTAAAGTCTGCTTTGTTTTTATTGTTAATTTTGTTTTTTAATGTTTCTTTTGTCTTTTCTCAGTCTCCTTGTCTAGAGACACTATGTGGCCTCTGTCAGTTGCTCTGATATTTCCAGCCAAGTCACAAAAGCACAGATGTAAGGGGAAAATCCAAAAAATTACTGAAATGAGGTATTTACTCCACAGTAATCTCCTTTCCAGGGGCTATTGAGAGGAGATGAGAGAATGGGCATGAAAATACTTTATAAATTATAAAGTAATATCCCCAAGGGTACTATTCTTTCATTAAGTGGCATAAAGGAAAAAATAGAGTATCTCTAAACTCTGAGATATAACCAAATAAAATCAACATGTAATGAATGAGATCAGATATCTTCAGAAGCCTATGTTCAACTGAACCATTTCTCAGGGAAAATACAGAAGGAAGACCCTGGCATTCTACTCACATGTCCTCTTAACTGCAAGAAAACCTAAAGGCAAAAAAGTCTTAAATGCAAGAAAATCAAAGATGTGAATGTATCTGAGAAAAACGCTGAAATAAAAATGGATTTTGTGTGAGAGGAAGCTTGGGAGAGAGAAGACAATGAACATTTTACCTCTTCCACCAAGGTGGAATCAGGGGTACTCCCGCTTAGTTGGACCATTTTAGGGAAGTTGGGTTCTTGGGGCTGAAATCAAGGTCAGAAAATATATTAACTAAAACTGTATGTCAGATACATAGTCCTAGAGAGAACCAAGGGAAGAGCTGAGAGATCCAAGACCAGTTCAGTGACCAATACCAAACAAAATATTAACTAAATTAGAGGTTGAAAAGCAACAGCCTAGAGGCAGGCAGACTTTGTAAGGTGTGAGATGCCAGAAGTAATTTAGGATTGTCCTGTCTTGACTTTCCTTGCCACCTGAATCAGCTCTGTGTAAATACAAGGTCACAAAGCACCAATAGCAGTAATTGAGAGTTTCCAGCTCTGTCTTAAACAAAGTGCCTTTTGATTAGAAGGTTAAGTATAACTTAACCCCCCTTAACAGGTATCACTCCATTTTAAAGAGAGTCTATCCAATGTATGTACCTTGATACCAAGGGCCATTAAGATACCCTAAGTGCATTAGGGAATCCTCAGATTTATTTGCCTGTGGTTTCAGCAAGAAACATGTTCACCAGAAGACTCAAAAATCTTATGCTGTCAAGACATTTTTTCCTTTTCATTTTAAATTAATAAATGGGCATCTTGGTGTTTGCATTGTTCTCAATGAATCTCGTTAACTTGGGGTGCATTTTAGGTATAAGCCAAATTTTTTTTTTTTTTTTTTTTTTTTAATTATACTTTAAGTTCTAGGGTACATGTGCATAACGTGCAGGTTTGTTACATATGTATACTTATGCCATGTTGGTGTGCTGCACCCATCAACTCGTCAGCACCCATCAATTCATCATTTATATCATGTATAACTCCCCAATGCACTCCCTCCCTCCTCTCCCCTCCCCCCTCCCCATGATAGCCCATGATAGGCCAAATTTCTAAATGTGAAAACTCAAGGACCAGATTCTGAAACAAGGAAACAATCAACACGGGGGTTCAGTTACCTTGCAAGCCAGGACCCTCAGGCAGAAGCTCTAGGGATAATTCATAACAAATCAACCAGGATAAGATTTGTCTTCTGGGGGTTAATGTTGGGCCAGTGGTTATTCAAGCTTCATGGAGCTTCTTTAGCTCAAAGACATCAAAAACAAAGCATCCTTGAGCTTTAACTTAGGATGTCAATGTTCATTCTGAAATCTAGAAATGCTACTAGAGAGGAATGAACCAAGAAATATAAGAGTTCACAGGGGAGAATGACTAAGTCTCCTACAAGAAGTTGGAACTAAGTCTCCTACAAGAAGTTGGAAAGGAATTTATGTGGAAACAATCAGCTTCTCTTTTAGACTTCCCCTGGTATTGTTGGGGAAGCCACAGAGACTATAGATTAAAAACAAAGGTAACAATTCCCAAATCTATCATAACATAGTAAAAGTGAAAATGACAGCAGAACTATTGTCTAGTTATCCAGGCAATTGGGATGAAACAGAGGCCTAGAATAAAGGGTTTTGAGGCCATGCATAACTGCTGTCAACCTATGTTTCATCTGAATGATCTCAGGCTAGTTTCTTCACCTTTCTATGCTATTCAAATGCATAGAAAATTCAGTTTCTTCAAATGCAACACAGGCTGATAATGCTTACATTTCTTTATAGAGTGCTCAGTAAAGATCTTGCAATATTATGGGTGTTTAAGATCTTGTAATATTATGGGTGTTTAAAATATTCCAGTTTTCCTTGATCGAATTAAGAGATAACCTGTTAATTTGATGCCCAGACTGCCAAAGAGTGGCAAGATCTCATAAATGCCACTGACTGTCTGGCTAGCCATGCCTCAGACTGGCAGGTGCCATTAAATATTTTAATTAAGTCTTTATGTAAATTTTGACCTAATATAATACAGCCAAACTTTTATTTTCATTTCATGACATTAACCAATATATCTTAGGGTGATTAAAATATGCAATCTGCTAACTAATTAAGGACTGATTAGTCAACTTGTGTCTTTATGAATGTTTCCAGTTTTTAAATTGCTGGCCTATGGAGTCCTGGGAAATATTTGTGCCTGTCAACAGACTGAAAAATACCAGAACACTGGATGACAGAGCAGTGATATTAGAGACGAGATAATAACAATCCTTTATGTCTAAATAGCTCGTCAAAGTATACATATAAGGCTGGGCATGGTGGCTCAGGCCTGTAACCCCAGCATTTTGGATCATCTGAGGTCAGAAGTTCAAGGCCAGCCTGGCCAACATGATGAAACCCTGTCTCTACTAAAAATACAAAAAATTAGCTAGGCATGGTGGTATGCACCTGTAATCTCAACTACTTGGGGGGCTGAGGCAAGAGAATTGCTTGAACCCAGGAGGCAGAGATTGCAGTGAGCCAAGATTGCATGCTATTGCACTACAGCCTGGGCAACACAGTGAGACTCCACCTCAAGAAAAAAAAAAAAAGTACACATATAGCCTTTCTATCTACATTACCTTATTTGGTTTTCACTATATCTCATGGGATAAGCATATATTGGGAATTTTTTTTAACCTGGCATTTGTACCTGACATGGGTATGCTCTCAATAAGTGTTGATCAAAAGAATCAAATGAATGAACATTGAATGCTCAATAAATGTAGGAAAGATGGATGGATGGATATAATTTACTAAAGAGTAAAAGGCTATACACTTTGATCTTCCAGGGTTATCTTATCTCCCTGACTTGATTGATCTTCTTGTAGAGACACGTTGAATTTTATAGCCACTATATATGTCACAATGTCTAACCTAGTGTTTTGTTCTCAATGAACTGGTAATGCTAATGTTAGTGCATTTGTACCTCTACTTCCAAACATAGCAATATCCATAGTATATCGTTACTTGTAATATTTTGTTCTCCATTTTCCTAAGAAGCACTTCTGGAAATTTGCAATCTGCACTTTTATACAAAATTATATGATTAATCTTTAATATAATACAATACTAAAATAACAGCTAATGTATGGAGTTGGAAAACCTATTTTTCTCCTTGTGCTACTAATTTCCTATAGGTAGAGGCTAGCTGTACGATGATGGTGGAACAAGTAAAAAGGAGAAATTATTTTGGCCTTTCTCGATGTTATGGAACTCCTTGAAACTTAGGTTAGAATGAATTTCTGAGAGACTCTATTCCCCACTGGCATAAAATCCATTACCTTCCTTACTCCATGCCAGATGCCTCAGTGGCTCTCAGACTGTCTTCTTGCTGCGAAACTGGCCTAAAGACAGGCACTCACTTTTTCTTTCTTCATTTGTGTCAGTCACATCATTGTTTTTCCTTTTCCCTGGAATTTTCTGATCTACCACTTTACTGTCCAGTGGATGGTTTATTTCAGTGACTGCCTTTATCTCTGAAGAATCCAGACTTCTTTCCCTCTAGAGCAATAGTTCTCACTCCTGACTTCATTATACAAACTCCGATAGAACTTTTTAAGTTCTATGCTTAGGGACTTACACCCTGAAATTCCAACTCATTTGGTCCTGAATGGAGCCAGAGGATTCACATTAAATAAAACAGATGGAACTTTCTTAGATGATTCTAATGGATAGCCAAGGTTAAGAACCATTGCTATAGCATACAGCATTCTGCAGTGCACAGTCACAAGTATTTGAAGAGTTAGAGTAAACAAATGATTGTTCATTTCTGATTGAATAAAAGGAAAGTCATAGGCATAACCCACTGTATCAGTCAGCATTGTAGAAACCATGCAACTGTAACAAATAAACCCCCAAACATCTCAGTGGGTTAGAGCAATAAAGGTTTATTTCTGACCCATGTTATCTGCCCATCACAATGGACTGTTCTCTGATCCTCATTTTCATCCTTCCAGAACAAAGGTTGAAGGAGCATCCCTTACCTGGGAATTGATGTTCTATGGGTAGAATGAATAAAGGCACAAAAGGACCATGCAATCGTTCTTAAACCTTCTGTTCAGAACTGGTCTATATGACTTCTTACATTTTATTTTATTATTTTTTATTTTATTTTATTTTATTGCCCAAAGTAAGGCTAGACCCAGCCGAGAAAGTGAGAACGTACAATATTCTCCAAGAGAACTTTGGACACCAAAGCCATAACAGGGACTTGACTAAGTAAAAGGTATTGAATGAAGGTTTCATTTTTCAAGAGAAAAGTGATCTCTGCACTTTTAAAAGTAAAATCAGAGGGCAAGATTTAGGAGTAAACTCTGTATCCATCACAGCCTCACAAAGAATAGACATCAAGTTGTATTTCATATGGATTTTGAGGAAGATATCAGGAATACTGAGATTGTGGTGAGAGATAAAAAAGAGGCAGAAGGATAAATTTGTTTACTCCCTTTTTCAGCCTCTTAAAAGTTGCAAATCCTGAATGATTTTACCAGTCCATTTTAAGGTGTATATCTCTCCATGCATGCTGCTTAAATGCAGCCCCAGAGTTCTTGCAACAGGTAACATATATTCCAGAACCAAACAACATGAAAGAGAAGAGGTTGTCTAAAGGACTAAAACTTTTGAAAGTTCATCCTAGGACATGAATGGAGCAAATGTTTGCTGCAAATACATGCCCTTTGAAGGGAGGCAGCTCTCCTATGTCCAGAATTCCATAAGACATGGGCTCTGGGCTTATCACCCAGGTGACCAGCTGCTCCTCTATGTCCTTCAGCAAGCCACATACACCTTCAAGCCTCAATTTTCTCATATAGAAAGCAGTATTTCACCTGCTTTATTGAATTGATAAAATCATCATAGTAAATGATAACAATGTGTGTGAAAGTCTAAAACAGAATAGGGTTTCAATGGTAGCAATCAATGGTTGTTGTTTTTATTTTTGTTGTTGACTGTCATAATCCTGAAACGTAGACAAGGCAGATATTAGATTACAGTTGGCCCCACTTATCTGTGGGGGATACCTCCCAAGACCCCCAGTGGATGCCTAAAGCCACGACAGTACCAAACTTTATATATACTGTTTTTTCTATGTATACACATCTACAATAAAGTCTACTTTATAAATTATGCACAGTAAGAGATTAACAGCAATAACTCTAATAATAAAATAGAATATTTATAACAATACTCAGAATGATGTGCAATTTAAAATCTAAGAGTTGTTTATTTCTGAAATTTTCCACTTAATATTTTCAGACTACAGGAAGCGAAACTGCAGATGAAGGGAAAGTACTAGCTATGTATTTTACAAAAGAAAAAGCTAAAATTTTAAGAAGAAAGTGACTTTCTCAACGTCACACATCTTGCCACTCTGCAAAAGAAATGAAATGACCCTTCATCATTTTCTGTCCATAGAGTAATTATGTTTTTTTAAAAAATTTCTTATTTTTGATGCAACTGCAACAAAAATGAAAATTGTCAGGTGGGACCTAATCAAACTAAAGAGTTTATGCACAGCAAATGAAACTATCAACAGAATAAACAGACAACCTACAGAATGAGAAAAAATATTTGCAAACTATGCATCGAACAAAGGTCTAATAACTACAATCTATAAGGAATGTAAACAATTCAATGAGAAAAAAAACAAATAACTCCATTAAAAAGTAGGCAAAAGACAGAATAGACCCTTTCAAAAGAAGACACGAGTGGCTAACAAACATATTAAAAAAACGCTCAGCATCACTAACCATCAGAGAAATGCAAACCAAAACCATCTCACACCAGTCAGAATAATTATTATTAAAAAGTCAAAAAAACAATCCATGCTGGCAAGGCTACAGAGAAAAGGAAACACTTATACGCTTTTGATGGGAATGTAAATTAGGTCAGCCACCGTGGAAACAGTTTGAAGATGTCTCAAAGAACTTCAAACAGAACTATCAATTGATCCAGAAATCCCATTACTGGGCATATATCCAAAAGAAAAGAAATCATTTTACCAAAAGACACACACTCATATGTTTATTGCAACATGATTCACAATAGGAAAGACATGGAATCAACCTATGTGCCCATCAATGGTGGATTGAATAAAGAAAATATGGACCAGGCGCGATGGCTCACAAAGTGCCTGTAATCCCAGCACTTTAGGAGGCCGAGGTGGGCAGATCATGAGGTCAGGAGATCGAAACCATCCTGGCTAACATGGTGAAACCCCATCTCTACTAAAAATACAAAGAATTAGCCAGGCATGGTGGCGGGTGCCTGTAATCCCAGCTACTTAGGAGGCTGAGACAGGAGAATGGCATGAATCCAGGAGGCAGAGCTTGCAATGAGCCGCGATCATGCCACTGCACTGCACTCCAGCCTGGGCAACAGAGCACGACTCTCTCTCTCAAAAAAGAAAAAAAGGAAAAGAAAAAGAAAATATGGCACATACATACAGCCGTAAAAAAGAGAACAAAATCATGTTTTTGCAGCAACATGGATGCAGCTGGAGTCCAGTATCCTAATTGAATTAACACAGGAACAGAAACCCAAATTTCACATGTTCTCACTTACAAATGGAATCTAGACATTGGGTACTCATGGGCATAAGGATGACAACAACAGATACTGGAGACTAATAGAAGGGGGAGGGAGGGAGGGAGGGATGGAAAGGGGCAAGGGTTGAAGAGTTGTTGGGTACTATGCTTATACCTAAGTGATGGTACCCCAAACCCCAGCATCACACAATACACTCATGTAACAACCTGCACATGTACCACTTGAATCTAAAATAAAAGTTGAAATTATAAAAAATAAAATAAAAACAAATTTAAAATGTTTTCTTATTTTTGAAAAGTGCTGACAATATAATAGTGGAACAAAAGCAAAGAACTACATATACGTTAAAATCTTTACATTTATGCAAAATAAACCCATTTCTCCCTAATTATATTTGTCTGTCTAATGAGTGCAGTAATTCTTTTAAAGCAATTAGTGCAATCTCTAGCACATTAAAAACACTAAATAAATCAGCTACTATCCTTATCATTGTTACTATTACTAGCTATGCATACAAAAAGATAAAAAAGAAATATGCCAGCAGGTTAAAATAGTTATTTCTCGATAGAGAAATTAACAGTAATTATATTTTATGCTTTTCAACATTTTCCAACATTGTCATGATGTGTATGTCTTTAATAATAAAAACAGAAATACATATTTGTTTGTCACATCTACTTTGCTGAATTTTTTATATAAAACACAGAATGAACATAGATTAAATGAAAGATAAATATTTCATATTGAGGTAAGACAGAACTTTCTATCAGTGAGGTAGGTCCAGAAAGGAAAGAAATCGCTAAGAAGACAGTGAGCTACCCATCCTTGCAAATGAGCACTGAAAAACTGCTCTTGAAAAAATACTCTTGGCTATTACGCTGGTTATCTGGATGACAAAACTATCTGTACACCAAAACCCTATGACATGCAATTTACTCATGTAACAAACCTGCACGTGTACTTAAACTTAAAAGTTGGAAAGTAAATATATATAATATATATAATTTTAATATATATTATATAAATATTATATATAAATATAACTTTTTATATATCATATATTATATTA
>NW_016803233.1:1441867-1453155 GCF_001698545.2 Rhinopithecus bieti | reverse complement strand
AAAAAAAAAAAAAAAAAAAAAAAGAAATTTAAAATGACAAATGTATTAGACTAATATGTGTGTTTAATTAACATGTCAGTAATAAAATGTAGTGGTTAATATAGTAACTACTATGATTTTGAACCGATTGTGTAAACATATTTTGAGACATCTGCAACAATGGTAGTATGATATGAAAATGTATGTCACAGGCTGATACTATTGTGGTCTATGTATCAGCATATTGCCTATGCTGTATTCATAATGGAAGGAAATGCTTTATTACAGTTAGAAGTTAGTGGAGAAAATTGGTCCTTTTTTTCCTTTCTAAGTTCATGAGCCACTTGAATTCTATCCATAGACCCCTGGAGCTCCAGAGACTCCAAAGTAATCATTCCTGACCCTTAATGTAAATTACATTTGATCACTAAACAAGGAAAAACAACACATTGAAACTTTCAAAATCAAATCTTCATGGAGACTCTGAATTCATGAAAATGTTCTTTGAATAACATATTTTTGTAGAAAAAAGCATTAATTTTCTCTCATAAATGTTACTTTCATACACAATAATGTAATGGACTATTGGATATTTCTGATATTTTTATATTATATATTACCATGTATATGTCGACAAAATATATGTTTCGATGTGTTGCTTTATTTGATTTCTTAAGGAACAGTCTAGATTACCGGGATTTTAGCCCAGTATTTGTCTTTGGATGATTCAGTGACCTTGTGCATTTCTTTCTTTTTCCTTCCCTTCTCCTTTTCTTTGCTATCTTTCTTCCTTCTTTCTTCTCTCTTTCTCTTTCTCTCTCTCTGTCACTTCTCTCACCCTCTCTCTCTCTCCCTCTCTCTCACATACACACACAATTTATTTTATTATTCCTTCAACAAATATTGAATAAGAGATGAATATGTGCTGACAGGTGTGCTAAGCTTTGTATAGTGGATAGTGATCTCAGTAGCCTCGCAGTCAGTCATAATATATCATGGCCCAGAGGCAAATTCATCATATGGCCAAAGAAGATTCAGCTGCATTCCCAAGGTGCGGATGTGTGTTTAGCTCCATCATAATGGGTCGTAGCTTCCACAAGACCCTCTGGGTCATTCCGTCTATCCTCATGTGCTCGAGCTCATACTGTGGGTTCCAGCTTGTTCTTGCTTTCCTCCACTTATCAGCTCTCTTCCCTTCCCTACTTCCTGCTCTGCAGACTTCAAACTCTTAACATCAGACACGAAGGTGACATGTTTATGGAGCCTGGTTTGCCAGCTCCCATCATTGCATTAAATCAAATCCCCGTAGCAAATCTCTGATTGTTACAGATATGTATATATTTTGTTTTATATATCATATATTATATTATATATGTGTTATGCATTTTTTTATTTTAAGAAAGAGGGCAAGAGGGAGGGAGGGAGGGAGGGAGGGAGGGAAAAAATGAGCCAGCAGTTACATGGCTACAGGCAAGTAATTTACAGAAAGAAAACTTAAGCTGGAGAGCCCTGAGACTTCGTGATCCTACATATTATATTTAAACATCATAATTTTACACTTCAGATTAGGGCCAATTTCATAATTTGTGGGGCCTTGAGCAAACAAAATGGGACAGTATGTTTAGAAAAGAAGCTTTAAGACAGAGACAACAGAATGTTAAACCAGCTCAGAACGCTTCTGAGAGCAACGCCCTGCAATACTACACAGGTCACATGCCCAGACATTGGCCTTGCCTCAGAGTCTACGTTATGAAAAATCTTGTTTATTCAAGATGGCTTGGACAAACCAATTGGCTCCTAAAGGCTGATTTAGAGGGACAATTCGGCAATTCCGGAAGACAAAGAACCTAAAGCATTCCTGGCCTTCAAAAACCCCTTTGGATGATCTCTTTTGCATTAAAAAGTAAATCAAAAAAGTGATATTCCTGAGGGGACTTTAGGTTAAAAATGATCAATAGACTAAAAACATCCCTCATTTCTCACAAAACCCAGACAAAATGAAAGCAAAGGAACACAAGACACATTGATCAAGAGAAGAAACAACATATCAGCAATTTCAGCTAAGATCTGGAAAAAGTGCAGGTGAGTAGAGGCGTCAGATACTATCTGACTCTGCAGATTAGAGAAAGTTACAACCTAACTGTATATAGACAGAAATACTACCAATAAATGGGCCAGTTTGGCATGTAAAATTCCTGGTTCAACATTCACAAGCATCAGGAATGATAAAAGGCCTGGGTCTTTTAGTTCTATTCTAAATACAGGAAAACCAGAGGAAAGACTGAATATAGTGTGGTGGAACCTTCAGGACCCCCCACCTTATGCCAAGGAAGACCAGAGGCTGATAACCGAACCAAAGAGGATCACTCTGGACTCCAGACCATCAGGCAAAACTAGGACTGGGTAAGATTATTTAAATAGAGAATTAACTGAAAGTCTAAATACTAGCCTCTGGCACTCTAATAGACTATCTGGAGAAAGATCATAGAATATATTGGTTCCTTGAAACAGGAACAGCTTGCCACTAAATTGAAAACACTCAGAAAACAATAAAGAGCACTTCAAAATTAATATCGAGTCATAATAAATAATTCAGGTCCTGGGAACCTGGGAATCAACCTGCCCCATTCACCACTGACAGTGCTTGCACATGCCCTCTGGGGACCTGAGGACAGATCCACCCCAACCACTGCCACCACCACCGCCATTAGCATTTACACATGTCATTTGGGTCCTGGGGACTGACGCTACCACTGCTAGCACCCACATATGTCTTCTAGAAACTGCAGGATAGGCCTGTCCTGCCCATGGCTACCACCTGCGTGTACTGTCCTATAGCCTAGAGATAGGTCCACCATGCCTGCTGCCACTGGCACATGCACATGCCATCCAGGGGCACAAGAACATGCCCACTCTGCCCAACACTGGCACCCACATGCACCTTCTGGGAGGCCCTGAAACTGATCTTTCCAGCCCACCACCACCACCTGTGACTCAGAGCCAAAGGTTGTCGTGCAGCCATTATTGCCACTGCCAACACTACACAGGCTGCCTGGGGGCTCAAGTATCTGCATGCCCAGCCTGCTGCTGGCACCCCACCATGCTGCCAGGAGGCCCAAGGGCTGACCCATTCAGAACCACCACTGGCTCCCAAGTATGATGCCCAAGGACTCAAGGACCAGAAGGCTGGCCCTCTACCAACACCACTGGTGCCTGAGGACCATCCATCTGGTGTCCTCTTCCCCAGCAAAGACCCACCATAGCCTTCATTTACAACTGCAGTCTAGGCCACTGAGAAACTTACGGATACCACTGAACCTGACTACAGTGAATAAATCATACAGAGATGATACTACTGTGCCCACCCAAAATCAAAGCCAAAGTATCCTACCCCACCAATACTATAGATACATCTACAGGAAAAAGTCCCTACAAAAACCAACCCATAAAACTGGAAGAAGCAACTGTTACACTAAATGCACAGACATAAATGTAAGGACACAAGAATCATTTTAAAAAAGAAGAGATGATGACTCCAAAGGAACAAAATAATTCTCCAGTAATAGATCCCAAAGGAAAAAAAAACGAAATGCCTTAAAAAATGTCAAAATGATTATATTAAAGAAACTCAGTGGGATGCAGGAGTACACAGATAAACACAAGCAAGAAAAGAAAGATGTGTGATCCACAAAACAGGGGATCCCACATAGGTTGAAACTGTAGAGAAATCTTAGGAAGATACCTCTGTAGCTAACCTAAGGAGAAATAATCCAAATTCTACTGCAAAAACAAGGGGCTTAGGGAGAGAGGTCTTGATAATTTTTTTTAATTGATGTTTTGAGCTTATGAGTAGGCCTGTAGTATGGATGTTCTGGCCTTCAGAAAAGAAGTGTTTTACACACACACACACACACATATATATACACACATATATACAAATGTGTGTACATATGTATATACATGTATACATACATGGTATATTCTATATCATATGTGTATCATACTAGGACCATAGGAAAACCAAGGCAATGTGGGAAAATGATACAGGATTAGAGATAGTCAGTGACCAGGGAAGAATAAAAGGTTATACAAGTAAGGAGACAAGTTTATTGTGCATTTCTGCCTTAGCAACAAAACCATTTGTATACTTACAATAGGAGAAAACACATGTTAGTAGGATATGGGAAAGAGAGATTGTGGAAAGGAATGAAAGTTGAGTCCTCAACTACCAGAAAGTAATTTGTGGCACAAGATATCATTGTTTAAAATGTTTAATGATATTTGACCTCTATTACATCTATGCATTATTTTGATTAAAATTAAAATTGAGACATTAAGATATGAAAAATAAGACAAAAGTCATTCAAATACTTGCAGCATGCTAACTTCTATAACAAGCAATCTCTCAATTTTTGTTGTTTTAACACAGTGAAAGTTTCTTTCTCATTCAAGTCACAGTCCCATGTAGTTTGGCTAGTGCTCTGCAATCTCCAGTTACTCAGTGTATTAGTCTGTTCTCACGCTGCTAATAAAGACATACCCAAGACTGGATAATTTATAAAGAAAAAGAAGTTTAATGGACTCACAGTTCCACATGGCTGGGGAGGCCTCACAATCATGGCAGAGGGTGAAGAAGGAACAAAGTCATGTCTTACATGGTGGCAGGCAAGAGAATGTGTGCAGGGAAACTGCCCCTTATAAACCCATCAGATCTCACGAGACTTATTTACTATCATGAAAACAGCAGGGAAAAAACCCACCTCCATAATTCAATTACCTCCCACAGTGACCCTCCACAACATGTAGGAATTATGGGAGCTACAACTCAAGATGAGATTTGGGTGGGGACACAGCCACACCCTATCACCCAGAAACCCAGGCTTGTCTCATCTCTTGGCTCCTTGATCTCTAAGACATGATTTCCAAGTTTGCTGCAAAACAGAAAGGGAGCAAAAAAGGATCACTCAGGGAAATAATAACCAGGGTGGAAGTGGTAGACTTCACATCTCAAATTCCAGAGATCAGAATCCATTACATGATCCTAATCTACTTCAATGAGGCTGGGGTTTGCCATCTTGCTTTGTGCTCAGGTTTGGTAAGCACTTCCTACTGTCTTTACATAGGCATTAAAAAAAAACTAATCAAAAATCTTGTCCACCATGATCAAGCTGGCTTCATCCTGAGGAATGCAAGGTTGGTTCAACACACACAAATGAATAAATGTGATTCATCACATAAACAGAACTAAAGACAAAGACCACATGATTATCTCAATAAATGCAGAAAAGGCTTTCAATAAAATTCAATATTCCCTCACGTTTAAAACTCTCAATAAACTAGGTATTAAAGGAACATACCTCAAAATAATAAAAACCATATACAACAAACATATAGCCAATATCAAACTGAATAGGCAAAAGGTGGAAGCATGCCCCTTGAAAACTGGCACAAGATAAAGATGCCCTCTCTCATCACTCCTATTCAACATAGTCTTGGAAGTCCTGGCCAGGGCAATCAAGCAAAAGGAAAAAATAAAGATATTCAAATAGGAAAATAGGAAGTCAAATTATCTTTGTTTGCAGATGACATGATTCTATATCTAGAAACTCCCATCATCTCAACCCAAAAGTTTATTAAGCTCATAAGCAACTTCAGCAAAATCTCAGGATATAAAATTCATGTGCAAAAATCACTAGCATTCCCGTACACCAACAATAGGCAACCAGAGAGCCAAATCATGAATGAACTCCCATTCAAAACTGCTACAAAAAGAATAAAATACCCCTAGGAATACAGCTAACAAGGGAAGTGGAGGACCTCTTCAAGGAGAGCTACAAACCACTGCTCAGAGAAATCACAGAGCATACAAACAACTGGAGAAAATGTTCCATGGTCATGGATAGGAAGAATCAATATTGTGAAAATGGCCATACTGCCCAAATTAATGTATAGATTCAATGCTATTCTCATTAAACTACCATTGACATTCTTCACAGAATTAGAAAAAAACTATTTTAAAATTCATATGGAACCAAAAAAGAGCCTAAATAACCAAGTTAATATTAAGCAAGAAAAACAAAGCTGGAGGCATCAGGTTACCCAACTTCAAACAGTACTACAAGGCTATGGTAATCAAACCAGCATGATACTTGCACAAAAAAACAGACACATAGACCAATGGAACAGAATAGAGAATCCAGAAATAAGTCCACACACCTACAGCCATCTGATCTTCAACAAACCTGACAAAACAAGCAATGGGAAAAGGATTCCCTATTTAATAAATGGTGCTGGGAGAACTGGCTAGCCATAAGCAGAAAATTGAAACTGGAACCTTTCCTTACACCATACACAAAAATTAATTCAAGATGTATTAAAGACTTAAATGTAAAACCCAAAACTATAAAAACCCTAAAATAAAATCTAGGCAATACCATTCAGGACATAGGCATAGGCAAAGATCTCATTACAGAAACACCAAAAGCAATTGCAACAAAAGCAAAAATTAACAAGTGGGATCTAATTAAACTAAAGAACTTCTGCACAGCAAAAGAAATGATTATCAGAGTGAACAGACAACCTACAGAATAGGAGAAAAATTTTGCAATCTGTTTATCTGACAAAAGTCTAATATCCAGAATCTACAAGGAACTTAAAACAAATTTACAAGAAAAAAAAACCATATTAAAAAGTGGGCAAAGGACATGAACAGACACTTCTCAAAAGAAGACATACTTGCAGCCAACAAACATATGAAAGAAAGCTCAACATTACTCATCATTAGAGAAATGCAAATCAAAACCACAAGATACTATCTCATGCCAATCAGAATGGCTATTATTAAAAGTCAAAAAAAAAAAAAAAAAAAAAAAAAAACAAAAGCTGGCAAGGTTGGGGACAAAAGGAAGGCTTTTACAATGTTGATGGGAATGTAAATTAGTTCAACCATTGTAGAAGACATTGTGGCGACTCCTTAAAGACCAAGAAGCAGAAATACCATTTGACCAGGCAATCCCATTACTGGGTATATACCCAGAGGAATATAAATCATTCTATTATAAAGATACATGCATGTGTATGTTCATTGCAGCACTATTTACAAGCAGTCATGGAATCAACCTAAATGCCCATCAATGGTAGACTGGATAAAGAAAATGTGGTACACATACACCATGGAAAACTATGCAGCCGTAAAATGGAACAAGATCATATCCTTTGCAGGGACATGGATGGAATTGGAAACCATTATATTCAGCAAACTAACACAGTGACAGAAAACCAAACACCCACATGTTTGATCAATGAGAACACGTGGACACATGGTGGGGAACAACACACACTGGGAACCTGTGAGGGGCTGGGGGGAAGAAGAGCATCAGGAAAAATAGCTAATGGATGTGGCACTTAATACCTGGGTAATGGGACGACCTGTGCAGTAAACCACCATGGCACACATTTACCTATGTAACAAACCTGCACATCCTGCACATGTACCCCTGAAATTAAAAGTTGAAAAAATGAAAAATAAATAAACTAAAATTATGTCAAGGAATACCCTAAGGCAGGGGTTATGACCCATGAGTTGATTTTGCCCTCCAGGGACATTTGGCCATGTCCGATTGTCACAGCTTGGAAGATACTACTGGCATCTAACAGGCCCCCTCTTCTATAACAAAAAATCACTTGGCACAAAATATCAAAAATGCCAAGGCTGAGAAACCCTGCTCTAAATCCCCTATTCTCTAGGATTTCTGACGCAAAAAGAATAGAGTGTAACAAGTTCGAATCTAAGAGTCAGAAGTTCTTAGTTCTCATTTCAGCTCTTCTGTGTGGCTTTGTCCAGGTCATCAATGCTATCCCAAAATCAGTTTCCTCCTTAATAATACAGGGATAGTAAAAGTTATCCAGTTTTCCTACTGATTCCTGGAAGGGTCAGCTGTAGATATCCGAAGGCTATTTAAAAGCTCAAGAATTCATTAATGTTATAGTTTTAGAAGTCACACTTGAAAAGAAAAATATGCCTTTGATGAAATGGTTATCAACAATTATTATTCAATGTTGTTACTAAAGAATAGATTTCTGGCTGGGCACTGTGGCTCACGTCTATAATTCCAGCACTTTGGGAGGCTGAGGCAGGCAGATCACCTGAGGTCGGGAGTTTGAGACCAGCCTGACCAACATGGAGAAACCCCATCTCTACTAAAAATACAAAAATTAGCCAGGCATGGTGGCACATGCCTGTAATCCCAGCTACTCAGGAGGCTGAGGCAGGAGAATCCTTTGAACCCAGGAGGCGGAGGTTGCAGTGAGCCGAGATCTCGCCATTGCACTCCAGCCTGGGCAACAAGAGCGAAACTTCATTTCAAATAAATAAATAAATAAATAAATAAATAAATAAATAAATAAAAGATTCAATGGTAAATAATCAGAGAGAAGATCAGTTTCAACTAATGTACGACATGATTACTACACCCAGATTTTTGGGGGCAGGTTCATGACTTATGGCAATCCTATGTGTCACTCATATGTTCTTAAAATTACATTAATTCAATTTACAAGCTAAATCTCCAATAGCCTTTTTATTAGACACGGCCTAGAAGTCTTTGGTCATACCCTGAGTCTCAGTTTTTAGTTCAAATCAGGAACAACCATAAGTAAAAAATATGCCTGCCCTCAATTTTTATTCTACCCCNAAAAAAAAAAAAAAAAAAAAAACAAGCAGATGCTGGCAAGGTTGTGGACAAAAAGGAAGGCTTTTACAATGTTGATGGGAATGTAAATTAGTTCAACCATTGTAGAAGACATTGTGGCGACTCCTTAAAGACCAAGAAGCAGAAATACCATTTGACCAGGCAATCCCATTACTGGGTATATACCCAGAGGAATATAAATCATTCTATTATAAAGATACATGCATGTGTATGTTCATTGCAGCACTATTTACAAGCAGTCATGGAATCAACCTAAATGCCCATCAATGGTAGACTGGATAAAGAAAATGTGGTACACATACACCATGGAAAACTATGCAGCCGTAAAATGGAACAAGATCATATCCTTTGCAGGGACATGGATGGAATTGGAAACCATTATATTCAGCAAACTAACACAGTGACAGAAAACCAAACACCCACATGTTTGATCAATGAGAACACGTGGACACATGGTGGGGAACAACACACACTGGGAACCTGTGAGGGGCTGGGGGGAAGAAGAGCATCAGGAAAATAGCTAATGGATGTGGCACTTAATACCTGGGTAATGGGACGACCTGTGCAGTAAACCACCATGGCACACATTTACCTATGTAACAAACCTGCACATCCTGCACATGTACCCCTGAAATTAAAAGTTGAAAAAATGAAAATAAATAAACTAAAATTATGTCAAGGAATACCCTAAGGCAGGGGTTATGACCCATGAGTTGATTTTGCCCTCCAGGGACATTTGGCCATGTCCGATTGTCACAGCTTGGAAGATACTACTGGCATCTAACAGGCCCCTCTTCTATAACAAAAAATCACTTGGCACAAAATATCAAAATGCCAAGGCTGAGAAACCCTGCTCTAAATCCCCTATTCTCTAGGATTTCTGACGCAAAAGAATAGAGTGTAACAAGTTCGAATCTAAGAGTCAGAAGTTCTTAGTTCTCATTTCAGCTCTTCTGTGTGGCTTTGTCCAGGTCATCAATGCTATCCCAAAATCAGTTTCCTCCTTAATAATACAGGGATAGTAAAAGTTATCCAGTTTTCCTACTGATTCCTGGAAGGGTCAGCTGTAGATATCCGAAGGCTATTTAAAAGCTCAAGAATTCATTAATGTTATAGTTTTAGAAGTCACACTTGAAAAGAAAATATGCCTTTGATGAAATGGTTATCAACAATTATTATTCAATGTTGTTACTAAAGAATAGATTTCTGGCTGGGCACTGTGGCTCACGTCTATAATTCCAGCACTTTGGGAGGCTGAGGCAGGCAGATCACCTGAAGTCGGGAGTTTGAGACCAGCCTGACCAACATGGAGAAACCCCATCTCTACTAAAAACAAAATTAGCCAGGCATGGTAGCACATGCCTGTAATCCCAGCTACTCAGGAGGCTGAGGCAGGAGAATCCTTTGAACCCAGGAGGCGGAGGTTGCAGTGAGCCGAGATCTCGCCATTGCACTCCAGCCTGGGCAACAAGAGCGAAACTTCATTTCAAATAAATAAATAAATAAATAAATAAATAAATAAATAAATAAAAGATTCAATGGTAAATAATCAGAGAGAAGATCAGTTTCAACTAATGTACGACATGATTACTACACCCAGATTTTGGGGCAGGTTCATGACTTATGGCAATCCTATGTGTCACTCATATGTTCTTAAAATTACATTAATTCAATTTACAAGCTAAATCTCCAATAGCCTTTTATTAGACACGGCCTAGAAGTCTTTGGTCATACCCTGAGTCTCAGTTTTTAGTTCAAATCAGGAACAACCATAAGTAAAAAATATGCCTGCCCTCAATTTTTATTCTACCCCTGGTTTCAAATGGAGTAACTGGCCCAGAATTCGTGTTTAATATGTGTTGGTTGGCAAGCTGAAAGAATATACAAAGAAACACACACACATGCTACCATTGAACTCAGCCAGGCTGTGATATCGCTGAGAGGAACCCATGTCTTCTTTGTGTATTTTCAAAGAATAGCACATAAATATTACTAAAATAAAATATGCTGGATTAACATTAAAATTACTAAAAATTAATTTCTTGAGTAAAATTTATGCTAAGCAGTTTATGATATATTATAGGAAGGTATTTGTGAGAGAATTTTATGAGAAACATAGAAGTTGCAGACTTCCTCCAGGCTAAGAAACATGTTAGACAATTATTTAAACACTTTGAGCACTGAAGATGACAATGCATAGGCAAATACAAAATTTATCACCATCAAGTCATTGTGCAAAGGGGGTAAATACCACTGTGGCTGTCATAAAGGGATTTAATCAAAGCTGTCTGTGGTCATCCAGAAAGATGGAACTTGACCTAGGACTTGTGAGATTTGGAGAGGCTATAGACAGGAGGGGGACTTAGCCAACCAAGACCTGAATTTTTTTTTTTTTTTTTTTTTTTTTTTTTTTTTTTTTTTTTTTTATAGAGTCTTGCTCTGTTGCCAGGCTGGAGTGCAATGGCGCAATCTTGGCTCACTGCAACCTCTGCCTCCAAGGTTCAACTGATTATCTTGCCTCAGCCTCCTGAGTAGCTGGGATTACAAGCGCCCACCACCACACCCGGCTAATTTTTGTATTTTTAGTAGAGACGGGGT
>NW_016803233.1:1425914-1441562 GCF_001698545.2 Rhinopithecus bieti | reverse complement strand
TTTTTTATAGAGTCTTGCTCTGTTGCCAGGCTGGAGTGCAATGGCGCAATCTTGGCTCACTGCAACCTCTGCCTCCAAGGTTCAACTGATTATCTTGCCTCAGCCTCCTGAGTAGCTGGGATTACAAGCGCCCACCACCACACCCGGCTAATTTTTGTATTTTTAGTAGAGACGGGGTTTCTCCATGGTGGTGGCAGGCTGGTCTCGAACTCCCAGCCTCAGGTGATCCGCCCACCTTGGCCTCCCAAAGTCCTGGGATTACAGGCCTGAGCCACCATGTCTGACCTCATTCTATTTTTTAATAAAATCTTTCAAACATAGAGAAAAAGTTTAAAGAAAAATAATAAACTCTTATATTCTTACAGATAGAGAACACTTTAACATTTTCCTATACTTGCTTCAGAACGGTAGTATGTTTGAGAACTAAAACATTACCAATACATCTGAAACCATGTCTCTCCCAACACCAACCAATAATCCTTTCTACTTTTCCTAGTTAGTGTCTTGTGAAGTTAGTGTCCACCTTGAAGCCTGTATTTGTATACTTTTACAATATTTGTGAGTATTCATTTAAAAATAAATAGAACTTTTGAGTTGAAAAAATAATTAATGGGCTCATAATGATTTATCTTTCTGTAATTTGTATTCTTCCCTCAATGTTATGTTTCCCAGATTTTCCGTATTGATATATATCTTTCCAATTCAACCACTTTCAGAGCTTTGTGGTATTTATGCCACAAATACACTAAAATTGCTTTATTCACTCTCCTAATAATGAGCATTAAGGCTGTTTCTAAGTTTTGTTAGTCTATTTGTTTCATTTTAAAAAGTAATGTTGTCAGAAAAATTCTTGTATATGTGTGACAAATATGTGCGGTAAATTCTTGGAAATATAATTGATGAATTATAAAATATGCATATTCTGAAACTTAGCAGATATTGAGAAATGACTCTCCAAAATGGTGGAACCAAATAGCATCCCCACCAGTGAGTATGAAGTGTTTATGTTGCTTCACATTTTTGCCAATGCTAATATTATTGGATGTTTTCATTTTGCCTGTGGAATGGATTCAAATCTCATTTTTTCCTACCAAGATTAAATATTGCTTATGTATGTGTTGGCCATTCCAGTTTCCTCCTCTGTGAACCAATGAACCATATCCTCCTTTTTTATTGGTTTTTCTTTTCTTGTAGTTCTTTATACTGGACATAAATATTTTATTATTTACATGGTAAATAATTTTACAGAATTTGTGGCCTGCCTTTTTACTTTTTTAAAGTACCCTTCATTTACATAAGAATGTTTTAACTTTATTTTATAGTAATTTTTACACAGGCAAAATGAATCTAGTACAAAATGAAACAGTTGCTGGAGAAGAGGGTGGAAGGAGAGGGAAACTAGCAATCTTCGAGTAGCTGCCTCATGGCAGACACTTTACAAGCTGTCTCTGTCAGGTTCCCTAGAAGCAGAGCCTGAGATGGGGATTCCAACTGATGTGGAAAGTGCTATCAGGAATGCCAGGGGGAAAAGTCAGGCAAAGAGGTGAATTCAGGGGAGGTATCATCTCAGCCTGACCTGATAGGAAGCTTTGAAGCATGAATGACATCACGGAGTTGTCCCACCTAAAAGCAAGAGACTTGGCATTGTATTAGTCCATTTTCGTGTTGCTGATATGTCTTATATCCAAGACTGGGTAATTTATAAAGAAAAAAGAGGTTTAATGGACTCACAGAGCCGCGTGGCTGGGGAGGCCTCACAATCATGGTGGAAGGCAAAAGGCACATCTTACACGGCAGCAGGCAAGAGAGAATGAGAGCAAAGCAAAAAGGGAAACCCTTTATAAAATCATCAGATTACCTGAGCCTTATTCACTACCATGAGAACAGCGTGGGGGAAACTGCCCCTGTGAGTCAATTATCTCCCACAGGGTCCCTCCCACAACACGTGGGAATTATGGGAGCTACAATTCAGGGTGAGATTTGGGTGGGGACACAGCCAAACCATATTAGGCATTTTGAACCCCCAAATCAGTTAGTTATTGATTACAAGCTCCTGTAAACCTCCAAACCCAGGAAGAGTGAATTACATTTTGGAAATTTCCAGACAAGATGATTCACCTTAACAGAGTGCAAAGGTAGGTTCCTGTGAGCTGTTAGCAACCAGAAGTTATAAGAAATGCAGATGAGCACCTGCCCCTCCCCTAAAGCGGAGCTGGGCAGGGCACCAAGCAGCATCTATTACATAGGAGTTAAATTGCTTAATCTGACTATACCCTTAGAGCATAGGTAATATCATCTCTATTTATATGTAAGCAAAGGGAGATTCAGATATGCTGATAGACTTACTCAAAGACCACAACTAATAATCAGAGAACCCCAAAATTCAAACCTAGCTTTTTCTGACTCCAGAACTTGTGTTCTATATAATTTGTCATGACAGCATCTCTGTAAAAGTTCCTGTTGGCACCTTCACCAGTTAATAACAGACTAAGCCAGGGAAGCTTCCTATCTGCCCAGTGGTGGCTGTGGTTGCCTTCATTTGTTACCAAGAAAGGACAGCGTGAACAGATTGCCTGAGCCAGGTGGGTGGAAAGTGCTCCCTCAGGCACAACTTATTTGAGCACCTCATTAGTACCATAGAGAACATTCTCCTGGAAAATGGCTACATATATATATATATACACACACACACACACACACATATATATATATATATCACCTCCCTGCACACCACTGAGGTACCTGAAGGAATCCAGGATCACTTTAGGAAACTACGTTGTGGAAAAGGTAAATCAATTTCATGTCTTGATGTTAGAGAAACTTCTGATTTCATATGTGACTCTTTTTCTAGTATCAGGAAAAGATGGCTGTGGAGAAATGGCACCAGCCCTCCTTATAAATTAAAGGTCAATAGACCTGAGGTTTTAACCCTGTCACGTTGCCGCAAATCGAAATTGTCACGGAACTTTGAGCACGTATCGTTACAGGGAAGGTCTGTACGGTTCAGTGAGAAGCTGTTCATCTTTGCGCTTAATGTTATGAAGCTTCAAAGATGCCTCCCCATCCATCCCACTACTAATTTCACTCTCTGCTCTGCCAGGCTCTGTGCTAGGTACCTTCACATATGTTATCTCATTTCATAGAGCAAGTGATCTAGGAGCCTTTCGTGTTGTCAGTTGCTTTCCCCCAAGACAATTTGCTCACGAGCCAGCCTGCCATTTATGAAAGCAATAGACAAAAGCCTTGCTAGATGGCTTGGGGACCTGAAAGAGTAGGAGATGTTTTTACACAATATGTTCTGCTGGGTTACTGATGACAGAGGCTCTAAAGCAAGGTGACTGAGAGGGGAGTACTCGCAGGGTTGCAATGAGTTCCATTTGTTCCCTGCAAACAATGTCCCCCAAACAGTGAGGACGATGAGACGCTCAATTACCCCTCCTTTTCTAAATGACACTCTGTTCTCTGCATAGCACAGAAGGATGATGTTGAGGCTGTTTAGTATTTGTAAAGTGGCTGTTCCATTGTAAGCCTACATGCTGCAGTGATCAGTATTCAGAGCTCCAATAGAGCACTGCAAAGTTAAGTGGTAGTAAACCTAAAACAGAGCAGTGGAATGGAAAGAAATCACAAATCAGGTACAATTATACTCATTTTCCTATCAGTACCTTAAATTTTAATGTCTTGTACTGGCCCCTAAATAAAGGAATTATACAAGATTCATAACCACTGAGATGAATTTGGCTTTCTCCAAAACTCTCTCATTTCACAGAGATGATGCAGTGGACAAGAGAAGAAAAGAATGAACTTAAAAACATATCTGTAGCTATTGCATGGAAGAGACTCAAAGGTAATGCATGTACAGCAGATCTGTAAAAATCCAGGCTGATAAGGAAGATGTTGAACACAATTTAACACATCAGTTTTTATCGACAACTTCATTTTTATTTCTGACACCTCCAGGAACATCTCTGCTTATGGAAATTTCCATCACTGGATCCTGTTATTAACTTGGGGACCATATATATTACATAACTCTTTATAACTGGTATTGTTTCAGTCAACCCAAGCCACTTCATCTCAATCAGTCTGTACCTTGTGTCACAAAGGAAATACATTCTTTTGCGTATAAATTTAAGGAGTACAAGTGTAATTTTGTTGCATGCATATATTGTGTAGTGATGAAGTCTTGGCTTTTAGTGTACCAATTACCTACACAATGTACATTGTACCCATTAAGTAATTTCTCATCATCCTCCCCCTGCCTGTCCTCCCCAATCCTTCTGAGTCTCCTGTGTCTATCATTCCACACTCTACGTCCATGTGTACACATTATTTATCTTCCACTTGTAAGTGAGAATATCCAGTATTTGACATTCCGTTTCTGAGTTGTTTCACTTAAGATAATGGCCTCCAGCTCCATTCATGTTGCTACAAAAGACAAGATTTCAATTTGTTTATGACTGAATGGGATTCCATTGTGTATATATACCACATTCTCTTTAATCATCCATTGATGCACGGTTAGGTTGATTCCATATCTTTGCTATCATGAATAGTGCTGCCATAAACATACATGTGCAGGTATCTTTTTGATGATATGATTTCTTTTCCTTGTAGATTCTCAGTAGTGGGATTACTGAATCTAAGATAGATCTATTTTCAGTTCTTTGAGAAGTCTCTATATGCCTTTCCACAAAGGTTTTTGTTCATTTATTCCTTTACTCCTTCATCCCTGGCTGAGTATGTGAGCTCTCTGCCCTCTACTAATATCACGTTATTTAACCTCTCCGTGCTTCAATTTCTTCAACTCTCAAAAGTAGTCATAGTCTTGTGAATTCTCTACTCATAAGATTATTAGGAGGGTTAAATATGATAATCTCTGTAAATCCATGTGTACAATGTCTGCTATACAATGACAATATAATGTGAGTCATCATTGCTATTCTTTCCTTCAACAAATATTTTTTTGAGCATCTACCATGCATCAGGTACTACTCTGGGTGTAGAGTCATAAGGGTGCCCAGGACAGGCCCCATCTCTGATCTCAGAGCACTTACATTGATTCCAGCTTCCTTTCCTTTTCCTGCCTCTCAGAAATAGCTAGGTAAGATGGCTAGGAAAGAGAAAAGGAAGGGGTGAATTTTTATGGACAGAGTTCATAACAAGTAAACTGACAGAGCAGAGTACATGAGCGTGTGTTAATATTGTTAGTAGTAGTCCTAATAATTATAATATCTTTCTCTGAATGAGTACTTACAGAAAAATCTGTGACCTTTTTTACTCTTGACTTAACATTTTAGCAGTGCTTCTTTATTATAGTCATTTTTGCTATCTTTACAATTTTACCTTTTCTTTACTCATATTTGGTATCCCAGGTTCTAGAATGATGAAATGGCTATTTCCTACCTATCTATAGAGGTAGATCTATATATCTACTTAGATATCTATAGATAGATAGATAGATAGATAGATAGATAGATAGATAGATAGACAGATAGATAGAGATGTAGATATTAATTGCATCTTAACTGTTATATATCTGACAAGTTTCTTGAGGCAGCTTATAATTAAAATCAGTCAGGTTGAAAACTTTCAAATGAAGCAAAAATAATACATTTTATAGAGGATAAGAGCAGAGAGAAAAAAACTGTATTCAGAGAGTTAGTTGGGGAAGATACAATAGTTACGTGCAATATTTAGTTCTGATACTCCTGAAAACCAGGGAAAACAGAGGGAAAAAAAGATGGATCATATGACTTGTTGTCTAGAAATCATACTTATGGATTCGGTGGGAGAAAGAATTTCTTTTTTGTTGTTGTTTTATGGCTTTAAATTCTGAAATTAATTCATCAAACAGGATGGTCATCATAGAAAGGGTTTGAGTGACATAGTAAATTGTGTCCTCCGTAGTAATCCTCACTCTACCTCATAAAAGGGCATTCTCTAGTGTCCTTGTTACATCTCCCTTATTGGTCTGTCAAGGCAATTTCACCAGAAGCCCACGGAACATGGAGCAGGTGACTTAAATTAAAAATAACATGTCTAGAAAACATCAAGGAAACAAGCATGAATGAATCCCTCAAAGTTTCATTATCCAATGTCAACATTTTACCTGAATTTTTAACTAGAGCAGGTGGCAGTTAAATCAAGACTGACATCTCAGGGAAGAATCTGAAGTGCTTCTCTTCCATGCAGTCATTGTAAGAAGTGTGAACTAGTGTCCACAGGCCAAGCTTGCAGAAGGCAAGGTGGTCACATACATGAGTGATACTTATTGCTGGCACTTTTCTAAGAAAGCTTTACATGTCATCTTTCATTCATTCAATGCCATATTGTTTCTATGTTCTTTGTTGTTACAATTATTATTATTAACTCTCTGCAAGTGAGGAATTGGGAGCAGAGATCATTTAAGTAGTCTTCCCTGTGCCATACAGCTGATTTAGGGCAGAGCTGTGATTTGAATTCTGCACCCTGACTCCATTATAAATATTTTTTCTACCTCTAAACTTTTCCCAAAATTTTACGGTGAATTTTTAAAAATAAATACGTTTGTAGTCATACCCCTGGTAAGAGAGTATAAGCACAAAGATGAGCTCAGACTTTGAGGACTTCACTTCAAGCTGTGGTATCTTCTCTGAACATAATTATCCTCCCTGAATATAATTTTCTTCATCCCTAAGGTGAACAAAATAATAACTAAGTGCCAATGATGTTATAAAAGTAAGAAATAATGACCATGAAGGATCTGGAATGTAGCAGGTACTCAAAAAATGAGAGCAACTAAGTTGGATTTAAGATAATCTCTGGTCCTCATTGTCAAAGGCAGGAGTACTGGTAACAGTGGGTCTACTGAAGGACTGAAAGAAATGCGTAAAGGTGTGTAAAACATCCTGAATAAAGAGAAAAGGAAGAGAGAGTAAAGAACGAAGAGGGCCTTGATTAAACACCAACCATGAGCTGAAAGATTTGCTTATATATCTCGTTTAATCATTCCAATATCTCAATATAGAAGATGCCACATTTTTTCCCAGAAAAGTACATTGAGGCTTAGCAAACGTAATCAAATTTTTTTTTCAAATTCACCATGTGGTAAATTATAGAACTGAGATTTCAATTCAGGTTTCCCTGATCCCAAACCCATTGCACTGCCCCATCCTTTGTGCACCTCAATTAATCAGAAAACATGCTCACAGGTATATGAATGAATGTTCCATATTTTTTAAATAGCACTAGAGATCCTGGACAACCACTTCTGCCCCTATCTCTGCCACTAACTAGATACACACCACTTCCTTGCTCTTAGTCTCAGTTCCCCCATTTCTCATATGAGGCAGTGAGCCTACCTGATTTCTAAAACCCTTTTCAGCTTTAACATTTTAGGATGATTCTTTCCCCCAAAGAACTCTGCTGGCAACACAGAGTGAAGACATAGCACATATGTATAAAAACTCCACCGTTTATATTAAATTCCACATTCCTTCAGGGATATGTAATGTCTGTTGCCCTTCATTCGACTCCGTACGCCAATGTTTGTTTACAATCATCAGACCCTGAACAGCTATTTTTAAACCTGGCTTTTCATGTAAGAAGGTTAAAACTTAAACTGAATTTGATTTGTTAGAGAATGCAAATCCTCAGGATTATGACAGGAAAAAAGAGAAATGTAAGTCACTTTTATTACCCTTTGACTCTTCTCTCCCCACTCCCACCCCCATAATTCCACTAACAAAAAATGCCATTGGTTAAGCTAACTGTATCCAGGAGAGAAAATGCTGTTCATTGGTGGCTGATAACCAAAGTCTTGGGGTTGTTTACTTTCCATTTTTCTTTGAAACAACAGGAAGTAATATTTTAGGAGCTGGCTTGAGAGGCAGCAAATCCAAGGCTTTGCACAGCTGGCTGAAGTGAAATATCTAGTAGTCTTTTTCAACTGAGTTTTTATCCACCTACTTTCCTTTAAAATATATATATATATATATACACTCTGAAATCAGACAGATGGCAGTCCACTGCTTACTAGTGATCTGGCAGAAAGCCTGGCACATAGTAGGAATATAACTTGCCTGCTCCCTTCTGTCACTAACATGGGTTTTGTTCTGCTTCACTTTTTAATTTGGGGCCCATCTGTAGACCCCACTATGGAACATAATCTCCCTGAGAGCTGGGATTGTTTAGTTGTCTCCCTGTCACTACAGCCTAGAAGAGTATTTGGCTCATAATAGTTTCAATAAATATTGAATGACGTGCTAAGAGATTACATTCCTGGAGTGCTTTATAAAGGGATTCAATAAGTATTTTACAGAGTTATTGCATAAGAGAGAGAGTGACAGCAGATGAGTGTGGGATTCCTTTGAGACTAAAAATGTTCTAAAATTGATTATAGTAATGACTGCACAACTCTGTGAATATGCTAAAACCCGTTGAGTTGTGTACTAGTGGATTGTATGTTTTGTGAATTATATATCTCTATAAAGCCTTTTTTGTTTGTTTGTTTTTTGTTTTCTTTTTGTTTTTGGTTTTGTTTTGAGACAGGATCTTGCTCTGCCACCCAGGCTGGAGTGCAGTGGTGCAATCATAGCTTACTGCAGATTTGAACTCCTGGGCTAAAGTGATCCTACTGCCTCAGCCTCCTGAGGCGCTGGGACTACAGATGTATGCCACCACACCAAGGCTAATTGTTTGTTGTTTTTTTTGTAGTGATAGGGTCTTGCCATATTGCCCAAGCTGGCCTATAAAGTTATTTTTTAATGAAACTTTTTTAACCCCTTCAAACTGCATATTCCGTAATGCTCATATTTATACTGGAAATTGACACCAATGATTTGAATAAATTGTTAGCAGCTGATAACCAAATGATAACCAATGAACTGGGAGAAAAGGATTAGGAATGAGAAGAAACATTATATCATATTCAAGAAAGATATGCCCCACTGTTCTTTTAAATTAAGACACTCTTTAAATTAAGACACTCCTTGAATTTAGACTCCTCTCAAGACAAGCCTGATAAATATAACAAAAGTGGGTGAAACAGTGAATAAGTCAGAATAGCAAGCCTTTCTTTTTCATACAGACTCATTCCATACCATCCTGTAACATGCTGTGATGTGAGAAACTCTGGTCTCCAACATAGCTCTGGAACCCATGAGTTTTCTAAATTGCTAGAAACTTTGGAATCCTGATTATCTGACCAATTCTTTCATACCAGAAATCACATACTTCATATAAGGCACATATATTCTGCAGGCATTTTTTAAATAACTCATTCAGACTCTCAACAAATATTTACTGTCTAGTACTCACCAGACATTGGGCTAAGTGCTGCAGACTGAAAGATAAAACTTAAGACTGAGAGTTACCATTTATTAAGCATGCCATGTGCTTCCTAGGTTTTACCTAGTTAATTATACTAAAAATCATTTAAGGTAAAGACACACATCATCATCAATCCCATTTGAGAGATTAGAAAACTGAGACAGAAAAAGGTCAAGTAACTTGCTTAAGGTCATACCGCCAGGAAGTGGAAGATCTAGCATTATGCCAAGGCAGTGTGGCTCAACAAAGCCTATCCTGCAAACCTCTCCTCTTACTGCCTCCCATATCAACAATAAGACATGCCCAATCAGGGAGCAAACACTTAGTTGCAGTACAACATGATGAGTGTCCTATTTGTGGGATGAATAAGGTATAGTAGGAAGAAATATAGAGCTTACATATTAACTAAATATCAGAATTTTAGACCAGAACAAAACAGCAGAGGTAATTTTCTCAACTCCATTTTCTTTAAGATGAGGAAAATAAGGCTCAGAGAAAGGCTACAACTTGTTCGATGTCTCACAGGTTAGTAGTTATTGAACTTGATCCCATGTTTCTTCAGTTCCCCATACGACTTTTGCATACATTTGTATATTTATTTAAAAATATTTGGACCTAGCACTATGCTCTTTTCACTATATCCTACTGCATGTACTAATTAGAAATGCTAAAAAAAATTTTAAGCAATATTAAAAAGCAGACATGATTTCATAGTTAAATATGCGAAGATCATACTGTCCAATGAGAATTTTACAAATTCATTAAGTCACTCTTAAGAGGCATGGAAATGGGAAAAAGAGGAAAACAAGAAAGCAGAAAGCTAACTATTACTTAGTTTTCTCACATTTGGAGCTAATTTGTCACCACTCTTTCAGGTAGCCTTCCAAACAATCCCACTGGATGTTAGTACTTGCCATTTTTTTCTAGTGATGCCACAGGCTCAAAATACTTAAAATTTTTGCATAAAGTTACAAGGCTAGTAAGCAGGAAAAATAATTTACATTTGACCCTGACTTTAAAGCTCAAATTCTTTTCACTTCTATGCTGATTTCCAAGCTCAGTATAACTGGGAGAGTCAAGTATCTCTGAATAGAGTGGATTCTCTGATCAAAGCATTAATCATTTGGCAAATTACAGTTAGGTTCAAAGTTCAATAAAGATAGTAGAGTGGAAAAAATGACCTTTCTTCCTCCCAGGCCTACCTATCCACAAAGATAAAATGTCGTCTTCAAATTCTCTATTTCAGTTCTCTTTTTTTCCCTTAGACACAGAGCTTTAAAACGTCTTATTTAGCACAGCCAGCTGCCATGGAGACATGAAAGCAGATGACTTAGGCAAAAGATCTTATCGAGTGATTTTTAATGAAGGGTTTTTTTCCTGAATGTCAAGTATAGGAGGTGAGTCAAAAATGGGCATTTCCAAATGTTAAAGAAAGCCACAGACATCCTAAGGCACTTAGATTTTTCAATCTGCTCCTCCTTTGTCCATGCCAAAGGTTACCCTGAGAAACGGCCCAATGACAGAAATTATCTTTCAGTGGCTCAAGGCTTTTTGCATTTTCCTTATTTCCTTTCCAAAGAGTTTTCTTAAGTCAGTAGTCAGTGTATTTCTCCTTATATTACATGCAAAGATGGTAAACATATATTCTCTTTTAAATTTTTGAACAATGATGCGATTAAAACTTGCAAAGAATTATTTATTTTTATTTACTTCTGCAATTGTTTATCTCAAAGATTCCTTAACTGGCCTACACATTGGAATCACTGGGGAGCTTTAAAAAAAATCTCACTTCCTGCGTCCTATTCCTATGAGACTGTAATTGAGATGGTCCAGGCACGGCCTCAGCTTTAGAATTTTTTAAAGATCCTCAGGTGATTCTAATGTACAGATAAGTTCAAGGACTCCATTAAATATGGGTCTCATCATTAATTAATTCAGCCTCTCTAGGGAGAGAGTAATCGAGCCTTCTGTACCCAGGCCAGACTTCTTTCATAGCTCCCCAAAGCTTAAGGTAGGGAAAGAGGGAGAGCCAATAAACCATTACGGAGCCGGTTTCCATTTGGTGTGGAGTACAAATGATTGATTGATCTTCTGAGACTGTGCTAAGAGAGGCAGTATGAACAATTGCCTCTTAGTACACTGCATGGTAGGAAGGAAGAACTGATCCTTCAGCTTTGTGTTCCACAGAGCCTCAGAGGCCAAAGGGAACTCATGCAGGAGGCAAGAGGAATGGAGGTGGAGCATGAGCTGAGGTGCTGTTGAACTGTGCTGTGTGAAGTTGGTAGGAGTCCACACAGAACTGGTTACCACAACTATGATGTGGTTGAAATTAGTAACCGAATGTCTCGAGACAAGCGAAGGTGAGAGGATCTTAAGTGGTTTGTTTAGAGGGATCCAGCACTGGTGAGAAAGTTTGGCTAATGTAAGCAGTTTAGGTCAGGTTAGCCATAGGTTGATGTACTGTTGTAGTCATGTGCAGTGACTGTTAAAATGACAGCACTCAGGAGCTGCTTGTCTTTTAGGCTTCCTGTCTGAAACCTAAGGCAGTGCTGACTACTCGTGGCTGGTTTGTTATTCTCTCCCCTCTCTTTCATCATTCCAGCTGGCCAGGTGGGTATTTGGACTCAGGCATTTTCATGGGGCCTGACTTTTTCCTTTTCTCTGTAGACACTTATGAACATCCCTCACATTTGGATTGCATGTGTGAGCATAGTGTGTGGACAGACTAGCAGGAGTATGTGATTCCATGTCAGCCCTGATTCTAAGTCATCTACTCCATTCCAGCTTTGACCAGAGGACCCTCCATTGAAGGTAATATAGCAGTTATTCAGCTATGTTCAGTAATATTTCAATTACTATTTGGTCCTTATGCAGAATGTTATAGGTGAAATGATCATTGATTCACATGATTTGGAAATAGCTGGGTCACTGACCATAATAGGACTGAAATCTCACTCTCAAACTGTATTACAAACATGCAATAGCATCTACTATGTTTCCAGGGATGGTGCTGGATGCCAATGATTTAATAAAAACCAGAGTTCTTCCCCTTAATGAAATTAGAAAGTAAGAAAGACATGAAAATAGATAATCAAAATTTGGAATTTGGTTGTTCCATTAAAAGGGAGTGTGAAGATTTGCAGAAACACAGAAAATAATTCAGTTTTCCTGGAAGAATCAAAGATGGTATCAAAGAGGCAACATTTGAACTGAGTCATAAAAGATGAGTTCCAATAACAGTTTCACTGTAGAACATTCTAGAAAACATAAAGTATCTCCAGATCCATCCTCTTAGCATGTAAGCATCTTAAAAGCAAAGACTGGTTTATCCTGGTCACCACTATATTTCCAAAGTATCTCTGTAATGCTGAACCCATTATCAATCTTGATTCTCATAGCCTCCTATGCACTGGGGAGATGGCAGAAGGGAAGTATTCCAGAGAGAGAAAATGAATGAACAAAGACAGAAAATTCATAACTCATGATCTCATGGAATTTCAACCTGTAGATTTTCCAAGAAGAATCTCAGTAAACTCTGCCAATGGCAATACTGGAAACACTAAGGAAAAAGAAAACCGTCTGTCCTATATAACATCTCACAGTGTTGCATTTAGTACCTTAGTGAATTCATCAGGGCTCACAATCTGGTCCACATCTTTGTAGATTAATTTTTTTAAATGTTTACAGAAATCCAATCACTCAGGGCTGTAATTATCCTAACCTGAGAGACTGGTAGAAGGACAATTGATTAATTTGTAATGAGAAATTACCATTACAAAAACTATAGTATTAACTTTTCATGACCAGGCCATTCTACCTTACCAATTCAGTAAATGACAGTTACAAATAACTGTCTTGGTGACCAAAACATTCATATCTTCATCATAAGACTGTTTTCTCCCTGTGTGAGAGCATAAATCATAACAAGCAGATAGTTTAGTAAGCATAGAATCAGATGTAAAAGAGTTAAAGAGTTGAATGCTTAATAGAAGTCAATTAAGATAGTCTGATAGTTTTTCCTTTCCACTGGGACAGTTGTACCAGTGATATTGGAATATACAACATAATTTGCCACTCTACCAATGGCCCTATATAAGGAGTTAGAGTAATCTAAGACCATTAGCTAAGGCACTATCTCCTGGACAGTACTTCCTCTTTGTTTTCAATGTTCATTCAAACAAATTGCAATCACATTTTGCAAAACTGGAGGTCATCATATTCCTTCATGATGACTATGACAACATTGTTTGAGAACCTACTATGGGCTAAACATCTGCATTATCTCATTTAACCACAATCATGTGCAATATTATTTGCTCTGAAGAGTAAATCGTTCTTAGATCCATTAAATGACTTGCTCCAATAGAAACAGCATTAGATGGTAAAGTGAGGATTCTATCTAAGCCATTTGAAGTCCACTCAAGACTTCCACTAGACATTCATGTCCAAAGCCATTCACTTACCTAGAAAATATATGTATACCTGGAAGTTATGACTGAATGGGTCAAATAGTACATATTGCAGGAGTTCGGAGAAGAGTGACATCATTGTGGGACAAGGTGGGAAAGAGGTAATATTTATTTGTGAAACATTTTCTTTCTTCAAGAACTTAAAAGGCAAGTAAACATAAGACACAGCAGCCACCCTTCCCTCTTCCAACAACCATAGCAGAACTCTTTTGCCTTAAGCCCAGATATATCACCTCAGAATCTTTCGAAAGACGGCGATCCACAACTATTAACAGTCAGTCCCGTTTAGCATACAACATAGAATCTATATGCACCATTTCTGAGTTGGAGGCTGAATCTACAAAGCACTAAAGGGGCTCAATGATTTTGTCTCTCTGGTAGAAAAATAATGATAAACTAAATGAAGTCAGGTAAAGCTTTTGTTTGATAAAATTTATGAGAACCCAATTTAAGCATTAACCTTTGTTTGTGTGTACGTGTGTGTGTGTCTATCTATATATACTATCCAGAAATAGTCAAGTAGTTGCAAAATCATTACTTGATGGTCCTTTCAAACAACAGGAGGGGGTATCTTTTAAGACTCACCACACCTGTAACTGATGCTTCACTCCTGAATAAAGCCTACATTATTTCCTGAAGAGGACTAACATCTACGGATAATATTGTTAGCAAATGAGATCTGCAAGGATCTATTTAGAATTCTTTTAAAAAACAGATCCATGCTTGATTCAACCTCCATAAGAAAAAGTAGTTCCTGAGAAAAAAGTGAAGGAGAAATTTTTGCTAAGTCATGTCTCTACCATATGATTAATCCCACAGAGAAAAAAGGAAGTCCAACAGAGGAACTGGGCCAGTTCATTCTACCCACTGGATGCCTAAACTCTGAACCTAGGGAAGAAGTAAGGTCTCTGCCTCATTTAGTCCTTCCGTTTTGCGGTGTGTGCAACCCACTTGAGTCATAACTCTACTTGTTCATTCATTCAACATCCAACAAAAATGCATGGCTCTATCTATGCAGGTACTCATTCACACATTTAGCAATTTGGTAATTCATTTAGGAAGCATTTGCCAAACACCTACACTTCAAGCATTCTGCTAACAACTAGGGATATGGAGAGAAGAAAACACAATTTCTACCCTTAGGGAACTCATTGATTGAGCAAACGATGACAAAAAAAAAAAAAAAAAAAAAAAAAAAAAAAAAAAAAAAAAAAAAAAAAAAAAAAAAGATTGACAACTGAATAAATGATTGAAATACTGAAATACAGTGTGGAAAATCTGATGAAAAAATCATGCAAAAGGTAGAGCAGGGAACACAAATCAAAGAGCCCACAGCTCTTGCCAAAGGCATTCTGTGTACAGAACATTTTTCAAAGTATCCAAGCTTCCCCACACTATGTAACAATTTATTCCCAGGTCTTGGGATATTGGAAGAAATGCCATGTCCTCCAGTTCTATGTGAATTCCACCTTCTGCATCACATCCTTCCTACACTTGAGTCAATTTGATACTACTCCAGCCCACCACTGCTGGTTCCATTCTGCCCCAATATTAGAAGACAAGACTGACAGGAAAAGAGGAATTTAAAAGCTCGAATTTAAAAAATTTACAAAATTAGCATTGTTTATATATATGACCCAAAAGAATCAACTGAAGTACCATTGAAGTTAATAGAACAGTAAGAATGCTGAAGAGTTTCTGATGTACAAACAATAACCAGAAAATATTATGTAAGAATGTAAGATAATCCCATTTAAGATATAATGATAAATTAACGAAAGTATCAAAATTTATATTATAAAAATTTTGATGTTATCAAAGATTTAAAGCAGTACCTTAAAGACATTCTTTTTTTTTTTTTTTTTTT
>NW_016803233.1:1419858-1425897 GCF_001698545.2 Rhinopithecus bieti | reverse complement strand
GGAGTGCAGTGGCCAGATCTCAGCTCACTGCAAGCTCCGCCTCCCGGGTTTACGCCATTCTCCTGCCTCAGCCTCCCGAGTAGCTGGGACTACAGGCGCCCGCCACCTCGCCCGGCTAGCTTTTTGTATTTTTCAGTAGTGACGGGGTTTCACCGTGTTAGCCAGGATGGTCTCAAACTCCTGACCTCGTGATCCGCCCGTCTCGGCCTCCCAAAGTGCTGGGATTACAGGCTTGAGCCACCGCGCCCGGCCAAAGACATTCTTAATAATAAAAATGGGCTTCTATGAATTATAAGGACATTGTCCCAATAGAACCCAAGGTACAAAGGACCAGTCTCAAAGAAATATGTGGATGTGGTCTTTGTCTCTAAATAAGTAAATAAATAGATAACATTTTTAAAGGAATTATTTCACCTGGACCCAGACAGGACCAAGATATTTCAAAATGAAAAGAAATCTTTGGAACCTCCTATAGAAACACAACAAATCTACTCTGCAACAAACCTGGGTCATTTCTTGTGGAATAGAAAGGATTATTTATTATGCAACAATAAATATCCAAAGAGTGTGCAAAGGAATATTTTCAAAGAATGTTGGCTGCAACATTGTTAGTGATAACTAAAAAACTCAAACAACCCAATTTTTTTCCATCAATAAGACAACAGTTAAATAAAATACAGTACATCAATACAGTGGAATGCTATGTGGCTTTATACAACACAATTTTGACCTGTATGTTTTAACACGGGAAGAGTTCTATGATTACGTAAGTACTATTTTTTAAACTTTATTTTCAAATTTCTATTTGTTGTATGTTGGGTTGTCTGGGAAGTAGACTCTCCGATGACAAGGACATTGTCTTTTTTTTCACTGTTATATTCCCAGCACTCAGAACAATACCTGGGACATAGTAGTTGTACAGTAAGAATATCTTAATTGAATAAATTCATTTAAAATGCTTAATAATCATTAGGCACAGAGCAAGTTCTTAATCAATGTTACTCATGATTGTTATTTTTCAGGGAAACCATGATTGTTGTTTGCAACCAGTGTTGCAAAACTGGTAAAGAATTTACTACCACATGAACTATTACAACTGACAAGAGAAAGTTGCTTTCAAAACATGCTACTGAAATGTTTCAGGGCATGGGTTCAGGGAACTTCCTTGCTTGAAAAGTTCTTTCCTGGAATATGACTCTATTAAAAGACTGACCTACTCAGCACCACAGCTGACTACATTTCCTTTCTCTGTCCATTCTTGAGACTTTTTTTTTTTGAGACAGTCAGGCCTCACTGACTTCCTGTTTCCTATCAATTTGTCACTGTTCCAATTTTCTTCCCCCATTGCCTCCTGCCCTTCCTGCCAGCTCTACAACAGAGAAAAATCACATTGTCTGCCCCTCTGGAACACTATCAGAGAGCTGCCTGGGCCCACATAAACTTCTTTGGAGTGTATGTTTATTTCTTTATTTTTAGGTAAATTGTTGACTTACCTTGAACCTGCCATGGTACTATAAGACATCATACACTACCACATTTATTCCTTATAACAATCCTGGAAAGTGGGCAATAGGGTTATTATACCCTATTTCCAGACCCAGAAGTCAAAGCCCAGAGAGTTCCAGGGAATGGCAGGGCAGGAGTTGAAACCCAGCCCACCTGACTCCAAAGTTCATGCTTTAAATTAGTACCAGAGTTTATTCTATCATTTTAACTTCAATGCAAACTCTTCCTTGAGACTGATTATAATCCCCAGCATTTCCTTTGTGGAGACGGCAGGAGTGAGAAGAAACAGTACAAGAGGCAGTGAGTACAATTTGTCATATGTGACAAAGAAAAGGAAAATGATATCCTGTTGAGACACACTTCTGAGGGAAGGGAATGCATGTCTAATTTTGCTTACTCAAGATATTAGAATCTGGACTGTCATTGAGTCAAATCCAGTCAGTCTAGGGTATAGTGAAAGATGCACTTCCCTATACTGTTGATGGAAATGTAAACCAGTATAGGCCCTTTTGGAATGTAGTTGTACAGAATGTGCTGAGAGCCTTATATTGTTCATACCTATTAACATAGTGATTCTAATCACTACAGCAAAAACTCAAAAATTTGGAGAACATTTTTATTGTCTATTCACTTGTCCATTGTTGGCTGAGCATCTTTTATTAAGGCAGATGTATTCTACAGTACCAGGGAAGCAAAGCTGAGCAAGAGAGACAAGGACCCTGTCCTCATGAAAATTAATTTCCAGGGAGAGTGATAGATAAGAAATGCATAGTTAAATGCATAATAATGTCAACTACTGATCGATGCTGGAAAGAAAATAAGTCAGAGTAAAAAGGGAATGAAACAGGAGGCCTGGGTAGGCCCCCTGAAGGAGGTGACATTTGACAAAGAAATGAATGACATGAGGAAGCAAACTATGTATTATGTAGAGGCAGATGGTTTCAGCTGAAGAGACTGTAAGTGCAAAGCCCCAGAGGTAGGAGCTAAGCTTGAGGTGTTAGAGGGGCAATCAGAAAACAGTGTAGCAGGAAAGCGGTGATCAGAGCAGAGGTGAGTTTGTTCATTTATTTGTAGTAGAGTAAAAATAGAAGCTAGTTAAATGTTCAAAAGTCAAGGCCCGGATAAGTAAATTGCCATATGTTGAAGAGGGCAGAGCAAGATGGCCAAATAGAAGTCTATGTCATTCATTCCCCCAACAGGAAGACCAAATTTTAACAACTAACTATACACAAAAAAGCACCATCAAAAGAACCAAAAATCAGGTGAGCAATCACAGAGTACCCAGTTTATAACTTCACTTCACTGAAAGAGGCACTGAAGTGGGTAGAAGACTGTCTTGAATTATGGACACCACCCCTCCCTCATCCCCAGGCAGTGCCGGTGAGGCACAGAAAGTCTCTGTATTTGCAGGAGGGAGAGTGAAATCACTGGGGGACATTACACTGAACTCAGAGCTGCCCTGTCACAATGGAAGACAAAGCCATGCTGAATGCAGCCAGTGCCCATGCATGGAAGGAGCATTTGGATCAGACCTAGCCAGAAGGGAATCATCCATTCCAGCAGCAGGAACTTGAGTTTCATGGCAGGCCTCACCACCATGGGCCAAAGTGCTATGGGGTCCTAAGTAAACTCGGAAGGCAGTCTAGGACACAGGACTGCAATTCTTAGGCAATTCCTAGTGCTGGCATTTAAAGCAAGGAGACTAGGGTAGCGTACGACTTACACAGACATCCAACAAGGGTGCTAAGGGAGTGATTGCACCACCCTGCCCCAACCCCAGCCAGCACAGCTGGCAGCAACCAAAGTGACTCCTTTCTTCTGCTTGAGGACAGGAGAGCAAAGAGTAAAGAGGACATTATCTTGCATCTTGGATGCCAGCTCAGCCACAGGATAGGGCACCAGGCAGAGGACCCTATTTCAGGCCCTAGCTCCTGGATGAGATTTCTAGATATAGCATGGGACAAAAGGGAATCTTCTGCCTTGAAGGGAAGGACCCAGTCCTGGCAAGATTCATCAACTGATAACTAAAGAGCCTTTGGACCCTGAAATAACCAACAGCAATATCCCAGGGAATACACCCTGTACCTCGGGCTCTGACATGTGCTGGTGTCATGGGTGACCCAGCACATTCACAGCCATGTGGATACAGTGAAAGACTTCTGTCTGAGAAAGGCAGAAGAAAAAGTAAAGAGGACTTTTGTCTTGCACCTTAGGTACCAGCTTAGCTACAGTGGGATAGAGCACCAAGTAGGCTCCTGGAGTCCCTGATTCCAGGCCTAGGCTCTTGGACGGTATACCTGGACCTTCCCTGGGACACAGGGGAGCCCACTGCCCTGAAGGGTAAGTCCCAGGCCTTGCAGAATTTACCACAAGCTGCCCATAGAGCCCTGGGGCTTTAAGTGAACATTGGCAGCGGCCTGACAGAACTCACTGTGGGCCAGTGGTGGTGGTGGTGGTCACAGGAAGAGGCTCCTGTGACTGAAAGGGGAGGGAAGATTGGGAAGGACCATCTGGTGGCTTGAGTGCCAGCTTAGCCACAGAATAATAGAGCATGGGATACGTTTCTAAGATTTTTCACTCCAATCCCTGGCTTCTAGACAGCATCTCCAGACATGCCCAGGGCCTAGGGGAACTCAACACTGTGAAGGGACACAAACCTGGCTGGCTTCACCACCTGCTGATTGTAGAGCACTAGGCACTTGAGTGAATATAAGTGGTAGCCAGGTAGTGGTTACAGCGAGCTTTAGGTGAGACCCAATGCTGTGCAGGCTTCAGGTCAGAAACAGCTCAGTCCCAGTGGTGATGGCCATAGGGGTGCTTGTGTCATCCTAACCCCCATTCCAGATGGCTCATCACAGACAGAGAGACTCTGTTTGGGAAAAAGTAAGGAAAAAGAAGAGTCTCTGCCTGGTAATCCAGAGACTTCTTCTGGATCTTATCCAAGACAATCAAGGCTGTACCTCTGAGTCTCCAAGAACCACAGCATTATTGGGCTGGGGGCCCAAATCCCTTTGAACACCTGGAGAGCCTTCCAAAGAAGGACAGGCACAAACAAGCCTAGACTGTGAAGATTATGATAAATGCCAAACTCTTCAATGTTCAGACATCGATGAACATTTGCAAGCATCAGGGCCATTCAGGAAAACACGACCTCACCAAATGAACTAAGTAAGGCACAAGGAAGCAATCCTGGAGAAACAGAGACATGTGACCTTTCAGATACAGAATTAAAAACAGCTGTTTTGAGAAAACTCAAAGAAATTCAAGACAGCATAGAGAACACAGAATAGTAGTCCCAGCTACTCAGAAGGCTGAGGTGGGAGGATCACCTGAGCCTGGGAGGTCAAGGCTGCCATGAGCTATGATCATGCCACTGCACTACAGCCTGGGTGATGGAGTGAGACTCTGTCTCTCAAAATAAATAAATATTTTTTTAAATTTAAAATAAAGAAAATAAAGCAGAATTTCTATAGCTGAAAATAAAAAGCATATACTTAAGAAAACATCAAAATTAGTGAGCTTAAAGACAGGTCATTTGAAAATACAGACAGAGGAGACAAGAGAAAAAATTTTTAAAAATGAAGCACACGTACAAGATTTAGAAAATATCCTCAAGGGGGCGGAGCAAGATGGCCGAATAGGAACAGCTCCAGTCTCCAACTCCCAGCACGACAGACACAGAAGACCGGTGATTTCTGCATTTTCAACTGAGGTACTGGGGTCATCTCACTAGGGAGTGCCGGACGATTGGTGCTGGTCAGCTGCTGCAGCCTGACCAGCGAGAGCTGAAGCAGGGCGAGGCATCGCCTCACCTGGGAAGTGCAAGGGGAAGGGAATCCCTTTTCCTAGCCAGGGGAACTGAGACACACAACACCTGGAAAATCGGGTAACTCTCACCCCAATACCGCGCTTTAAGCAAACAGGCACACGAGAAGAATATATCCCTCACCTAGCCAGGAGGGTCCCACGCCCAAGGAGCCTCCCTCATTGTTAACACAGCAGTCTGCCGGGATCTAACTGCAAGGCAGCAGCGAGGCTGGGGGAGGGGTGCCCCCCATTGCTGAGGCTTAAGTAGGTAAACAAAGCCGCTGGGAAGCTCGAACTGGGTGGAGCTCACAGCAGCTGAAGGAAACCTGCCTGTCTCAATAGACTCCACCTCTGGGGCAGGGCTCAGCTAACAAAACAACAGAGGAAGCAGCAGAGGCCTGAGCAGACGCGAACGACTCTGTCTGACAGCTTTGAAGAGAGCAGTGGATCTCCCAACACGGAGGTTGAGATCTGAGAACGGACAGACTGCCTGCTCAAGTGGGTCACTGACCCCTGAGTAGCCTAACTGGGAGACATCCCCCACTAGGGGCAGTCTGACACCCCACACCTCACAGGGTGGAGTACACCCCTGAGAGGAAGCTTCCAAAGGAAGAATCAGACAGGTACACTCGCTGTTCAGCAATATTCTATCTTCTGCAACCTCTGCTGCTGATACCCAGGCAAACAGGGTCTGGAGTGGACCTCAAGCAATCTCCAACAGACCTA
>NW_016803233.1:1412237-1417905 GCF_001698545.2 Rhinopithecus bieti | reverse complement strand
TGGGAGTTATACATGATATAAATGATGAATTGATGGGTGCTGACGAGTTGATGGGTGCAGCACACCAACATGGCACAAATATACATATGTAACAAACCTGCACGTTATGCACATGTACCCTAGAACTTAAAGTATAATAAAAAAAATATATGTGCTTGTGTCTATTTATCAATATCAAATTTACAATTCATTCTGCAAGTTGATAAAGGAATTAACACTCTGAGGGGTTAAGAAAGTTGTCAATGCAAAACTATTAGTGTGAGCCTCAACCTAAATCTGACTGTACAAACTGTCCCTACTATTGAAAATTATTTTTTAAAAAGACTAAAAAAATTAAGTGGCTAAGAATTAACCCAAACATAACAATGGTTGTCCTTAGCAGTCAGTGTAAATGAAGATGGGTGTAGATAAGTGTTAAGCATGGCTTTATTTAGTTCATTTTTTAAGGTGCAAAATATTTCAGATGGTACCATGTATTCATCACGTGACTTTTACTAATTGTTATATTATGCTATATTTATCCTATTTTAAAATTAGGCATAATTAACACTCACATATCTTTCTATATCTGTTTTTATCAATATTATACTTTTGATACTTAACCATGTTGATAGATATACCTCTATTTCATTTATTCTAAGTGCTGTGTACTCATCCATCTGTATCACAATTTATGTATTCATTCTTTAATTGATTAACATTGTCTGCCTTTTTATCTCACTTATATTTCCTTTTGCACATATATAAAGTTTCCCCTTGGTTATGTACCTAGAAATGGAATTGTTGGGTTTTAAGGTATAAATATCCTTTATTTATTTGATAGCACATTTTCCCTCTATCTGTATTAGTGAGAATATACTAGCTGTAGTAATAAACGATCTCCAAATTACAGTGACTTAATACATCATATGCTTCTCCTTCTCCTTCTGCTGATCATCTTTTTCTGCTTCTCAGTGCTCACAGAAGATGGCTGCCATTCAGCTTCTTATTTCAAGCAGCTAGCAGGGACTAACTGCTATTTTAACTCCCAAGGGAGTCAAATTCCCAGAGGAGAGAATAAGACAGACCATCTCAGGTCAAGCATTTATCATTGATCTAATTAGCCAGAACAGCAGGAGTGGGTTTGCAGTTCATAAGGGACTATCATGGCCCATTCTTTGATGAGGACTGGGGAATGGACAGTTCTCAGAACAAGGGCAGCTGCAGTTTCAAAGGAAGTCACCCCAGAAGGGCACAAACAGAAGTCGTCTCTGTCCCCATCTCTACTGAAAATTAACCAGCTTTCTCTTTTGTTGATTTTCCAGAGCTACAAATATAGAAATCTTTCACTTAGATGTTCTGCTTCTTGGTTATTATATGGTAAGTATTTTTTAAACTTCCTTGGGATCATGAATTGTGACAAAGATCACTGAATTTCAGATCTCAAGAGGAAGGAAAAAAATAAAGTTCAAGTGGAATAAAAGTACTACATCTGACCTAAAAACCTCTTTCCCAAGCCTAAGCAATTTTAGACAGATGGCCTTTCCAGGGTGATATATAACTTGGAAGACTTTATCTTGGAATGGAGAAAAAGAGGAAGTTGTTGACACGTGGCCTTTTCTAAGCCTAGTGGTCTATGTTCTAGTTTCAACAGGGGCATGTACCAATTACGGTACTTGTCATTTCCACTGCCAACAAGTCATGACCAGAAATCTCATTTGCTGAGTGTATTTCAAAATCCACCTTTCCAGTTGAATTCTCTTTTCTCCTGTGTGTGTGTGTCTGTGTGTGCACACACAAAAAATTCACAGCCTCAGTGTCTAGACTGAGTTTAGCCACTGACTAACTATATGACCTAAGGCAAGTTAATTTTTCATTTCTTGCTTTGTCTGTAAAATGAAAGGTTTGATTACATTATTTATAAAGCCCTATGCAGCTTAAACATTCTATAACTATACATGCTCATTAATACATATTTCAATTCAATAATTACAATGATCATAGATGATCATGATGATTATGATCAAAACAATGGTAACATATATTGTGTGTTCATTTCATCCCATATATTGTTATAATCTCTTTATATCATTTTCTCATCTGTTCAATCAATCATCATATAAGGTGAGTATTGTTTTCATTTAAGCACTCAGGAAACTGAGGCATAGAGTTAGTGATGGTGGAAGAAGAATCTGCAGCTTTTGATGAGACTGGTGAGCCAGTGGTCCTCCTCAGTCTACTGGGCTTCAGGGCAGTTTATAAAGCATTGTTTACATACCGCTCTGTCATATAAGCCTGGTGAAAACTCTGACATAGGTATTCATCTCCCTTTTAAAACTGAGTACAATGAGGCTTTTAGTAGTTCCACAAATTTCCAGGTGGAGGTGATGAAGTCAGACCCCAGAGCAGATGGATTATCTGTCTGTCCCTTGAGACTGAGAAGAGTTCTCCAGCTCAGTAACCCAGGCCCTCCATCTGCTATGCCCAATGCCCATCCTCCACAAAAAATCCCCCACAAATGGCTCTATCTTACCTCTCATATCCGTTTCCTTAGGTAAAAGTTCCAAGCAGAAGCAGCAGCTTCAGATTTCAACCCTGGACACGGCTCCGTGGCTCACCTCTGTCCATTTCTGAGCTCCCTTCACATCTTTCTGCTCTGCCCTCTGGAATGCAGCTTCATCATTAGAAAACTCCTCCATAATGCATATGTCTTCTGTCATTCACTTTACCTTCTTGCCTGGACAGAAACCTGGTTCTCCTCTGAGGATATTGCTTCTCCTACAGTTCTCTCAACAGCCACCTCTTTTCACAATTGTGGAGCAAGTAAATACACTACTCTATAACTCCCTTGGTGCTTCCTGATGCTTTTTTAAATTCCTCTTCCTTTAAGGATCAAGACATTTTCTTTGACCACTCCTGTCTACTAGTTTCTGTCTTCTATGAAACTCCTAGTTACTCCATTTCATTCACTAAAGATATGACACCTCACCCAGAGTGTTTCCCTAAAATTTCATTCTTCATCATTGTTGACCTCAGGCAGAACATAAATGAGTTATCCACTTGGCTGCTTAGCTCCTTGACCTTCCATCTCAAAATGTGCTCTGTTCTACCCACCTCTGCTACTAACTACAGGGTCATGATTACCTGACACTGCTCCACTTCTGAAGTCACAGGTTCACCACCCTGCTCTCTGATCACAACTTCCCTCCATCTTGCTAGTCACCTCTTTACATCAAACATTTCCAACAGTGAAATCTAGTGTAAAACTGACTCCACACTCCCTAAGCCAGGAGTCATTTTCTCCACTTACTTCCTATCAAAAGCAGTTTGTATAACCTATCATTTCAATAACTTTTGGACAAAAATATTCCAGATCTTCCTCCCCTCCCTCTTCATCTGTCTCTTTATCATATTTAACTACAAAAATTCTATCCTTGGCCATGTGTGATGGCTCATACTCATAATTCCAACACTTTGGGAGGCCAAGACATGAAGATCAATTGAGACCAGGAGTTCAAGAGCAACCTGGGCAACATAGTAAAAACCCAATTTTACAAACACAAATTAACTAGTTGGGCATGGTGGCACATGCTTGCAATCCCAGAACTTTGGGAGGCCAAGACAGAAGTATTCCTTGAGGCCAGGAGCTAAGCCCAGGCAATGTAGTGACAGTATATCTCTACAAAAAATAATAATAATTAGCTGGATATAGTGGCATATGCCTGTAGTCCCAGCTACTTGGGGATTGCTTGAACCCAGGAGTTTGAGGCTGCCATGAGCCATGATTGTACCACTACACTCCAACCTGGGTGACAGAACAAGACCCTGTCTAAAAAGTCCTTCAGCTCTTTTTTCTGTCTATGTATGGGCAGTTAAGCATTGCTGGAGAAAAAGATATAATAAGATTTATCAATCAAGGTCTTAGCAAGAAACATACAGCAAACTCAAAGTTGGCTAATTTAGGAAAAATTTAATAAGGCTACTATTCAGAAAGCTGTGAGCACTACTTTGGGAACCCCACAAAGGATCTTGAAGTACCAGGACTAGCAAAAGCCAGGGTGAATTTATTAAACCAAGGTCTGAGAGGGGATGGGGGAGAAACAGTTACCCAAACCCAGAGACTTGGCAACTTGAGCAGACCCAGGACCTTCACTTGAAAGACACAATTAGAGAGAGGATCCAAGATGGCCAAACAGGAACAGCTCCAGGATGCAGCTCCCAGTGTGAGCAACACAGAACACGGGTGATTTCTGCATTTCCAACTGAGGTACCGGTTCATCTCACTGAGGCTTATCAGACCATGGGTGCAGCCCACGGAGCAGGGTGGGACATTGCCTCACCCGGGAAGTGCAAGGGGTCAGGGAATTCCCTTTCCTAGCAAAGGTAAGCCGTGACAGATGGTACCTGGAAAATCAGGACACTCCCACCCTAATACTTCACTTTTTCAATAGCCTTAGCAAACGGCACACCAGGAGATTATATCCTGCACCCAGCTCAGAGGGTTTCATGCCCACGGAGCCTCACTCACTGCTAGCACAGCAGTCTGAGATTGAACTGCAAGGTGGCAGCAAGGCTGGGGGAGGGTCGTCCGCCATTGCTGAGGCTTGAGTAGGTAAACAAAGCCGTGGGGAAGCTTAAACTGGGTAGAGCCCACCACAGATCAAGGAGGCCTGCCTGCCTTTGTAGACTCCACCTCTGGGGGCAGGCATAGCTGAACAAACGGCAGCAGAAACTTCTGCAGACTTAAACGACCCTGTCTGACAGCTTTGAAGAGAGTAGTGCTTCTCCCAGCACAGATCTGAGAATGGACAGATTGCCTCCTCAAGTGGATCCCTGACCCCCAAGTAGCCTAACTGGGAGATACCTCCCTGTAGGGGTCAACTGACACCTCATACAGCCAGGTGCCCCTCTGAGATGAAGCTTCCAGAGGAAGGATCAGGCAGCAACATTTGCCATTCTGCAAATGAGAGAGAAAGATCGGGTTACCCACAAAGGGAAGCCCATCAGACTAACAGTGGATCTCTTGGCAGAAACTCTACAAGCCAGAAGAGAGTGGGGGCCAACATTCAACATTTTTAAGAAAAGAATTTTCAACCCAGAATTTCATATCCAGCCAAACTAAGCTCCATAAGTGAAGGAGAAATAAAATCCTTTACAGACAAATAAATGCTGAGAGATTTTGTCACCACCAGGCCTGCCTTGCAAGAGCTCCTGAAGGAAGCACTAAACATGGAAAGGAACAGCCAGTACCAGCCACTGCAAAAACATGCCAAATTGTAAAGACCATCAATGCTAGGAAGAAATTGCATCACCTAACGAGCAAAATAACCAGCTAACATCATAATGACAGGATCAAAGTCACACACAACAATATTAACCTTGAATGTAAATGGGCTAAATGCTCTAATTAAAAGACACAGACTGGCAAATTGGATAGAGTTAAGACCCATCAGTGTGCTGTATTCAGGAGACCCATCTCACATGCAGAGACACACATAGGCTCAAAATAAAGGGATGGAGGGAGATCTACCAAGCAAATGGAAAACAAAAAAAAAGCATGGGTTGCAATCCTAGTCTCTGATAAAACAGACTTTAAACTATCAAAGATCAAAAGAGACAAAGAAGGCCATTACATAATGGTAAAGGGATCAATTCAACAAGAAGAACTAACTATCCTAAATATATATGC
>NW_016803233.1:1396391-1409958 GCF_001698545.2 Rhinopithecus bieti | reverse complement strand
CTGGATTAAGAAAATGTGGCACATATACACCATGGAATACTATGCAGCCCTGAAAAATGAATGAGTTCATGTCCTTTGTAGGGACATGGATGAAGCTGGAAACCATCATTCTGAGCAAACTATTGCAAGGACAGAAAACCACACACCACATGTTCTCACTCATAGGTGGGAATTGAAAAATGAGAACACTTGGACACAGGGTGGGGAACATCACACACCAGGGCCTGTCGTGGGGTGGAGGGAGGGGGAAGGGATAGCATTAGGAGATATACCTAATGTAAATGATGAGTTAACGGGTGCGGCACACTAACATGGCACATGTATACATATGCAACAAACATGCATGTTGTGCACATGTACCCTAGAACTTAAAGTATAATAACTAAAAAAAGAAAGAAAAAAAAGACACAAGTAGACTCTGGCAGCCCCCACAATGAGGAAGCCAATGCAATCAACACCATGACCTTCTTTTCCTCCCCTCCTCTGATCTCCTGCTAGTTCTTCCCATTGACAAAGCCTCCCAAAAAAGCAAAAGAGATGGTCGACGTAGCGGTACAGTCAGTCTCTGGAGGTTTAGGAGGGGCAAACAACTTGTCAAGCACAGTGAGCACATTGGAGCCATCCCAGAACCTCCACTGGACCTTGGGAATACTTAAGTGTTTCTCTGGCTGACACTTTCTCCAACTTTTCACAATTGTTTCAAAACTCCTCTATTTATCTTTAGAACTCCACTTCCCACTCTTTTCCCCCATCTCACTATTACCAGATGACCTGGCATGGGGTTTCTCAGAGAAAACAAAAACCATCCAGACACTCTCAACTTCCCTGCTACACACTTACAAAAGCTACCTAAGCTGTTGGGGTTTTTTTTTTAACTCTACTCTTGTATTAATAGAAGAGCAGTTTCTCTTGTTCAAGACCCCTCTCTCCTCTTACACTCTGGGTCCCATTCCTTCTCTTCTTCTCAGAAGATGTTACACCATTAACAATCTATTTTCTCCCTACATAAAATCTCATTCTGCCAGATGCTTTCCCATCAACATTTGAGTATACTCTGATATAGCCCATCTTTTTAAAAATGTATCACAACCACACATACTCTTCTGGTAAGAACCAGTTACCAGTTCTCCCTCTCATAGCTGAGCTTTTCAAAAAATTTGTATAGGCTTTGTATGGACATGGGTCATGAACACTAAGCTACGTTCTTGAAATGGACTAGTCAGGGCAGCAGCAGAAAGTGAAGCATATGGATCAACCACATGGATTCAGCATCTCAGAACAGAGGGGGCGACTCACGGGAGTGGAGCATTTGTAGTTCATTGAAGATCTGAAGATCCCTTTTCCTGTATTCTTCTTGAGGTAATAACAAAGAAATGAGGTTTCCACTGCTTTCCACCATAACTATTAGCTTGGAAAGTTACTCAGTAACCCGTATTTGCAATCACCTAGCCCAAGTCACTCTTCTCCTTCCCACAGGGACTGCTGCAGATTTTCTGTGTTGGAAGGGTAGCAGTTTGCTGGTGCCTGTGGATATAGATTCCACTGGCATCTTACATTTCATTAAGGCCATATCAGTGGTTCATTTCTACAAGTGCCCTTCCACCACAAATAGTGAGGATGGGCAGGGAGGAGAGCCCCAGCTACAGTCTGCACTTTACTTTCTTCTCATTATTCCTTGCTCCTTCTCCTTGCCAAACCTAGCTTCACAAACTCTTACTCATTGTTCAAGAACTCAATTCCCACCTAACTTTGAAGTACTCACCAGCTTCCCCAGGATTCATTGCTAGTTCCCAAAGCTTCCTATTAAAGTTGATTCTATTAGATCATTTAGAAAGCTGATTCTTTTAGATCAATTCTATTAGATTCTATTGGATCATAATTACTAGATCATACACTAGTAATTATGCTAACATGTATCATGTGGCCCAGTAATCTTCCCCCAGATTGTAAACATAAAAATCATACTGCCTCATTCATCTAGCACCCTGCACATGGCTAGGATACAGAGACGCATGTTAAATAGTGAAACCATCAATTAATCAATTCATGGAGACAGTACTAATTCAAGATACAATTCTTTTCTTCCCCTAGAAATCCTAAGCAACATATTTTTGTGTCCTTCATTAACTTCTGTAGGCATCATCCAAGTATGCCCTTTTGGTTTGTATTTTCCTTTTCTCTGAAAGATGTTAGAGAAAAAACACACACACACACACAAACTTAAAGCCAAGTATCTTATTGGTATAAAAATTGCATAGGGGATCCAGTAGAGAAGGTAGAGAACCCAACAGGGTTATAGAATTCAATTCATTTGCAGAATGAAGACTAAAAATGAGCTCAAGATCCCACAGCAAGTTTCAGGATTGAAATTAAATCTCATGATACTAGGCTCACCAGCCTGTGCTTCTTTTCCTGCATCAAATAACCTCCCTCATTTGACTCCCTCCAATAGTTGTAAATGTGTTCACATTTAGAACATATTCCTGACTCTTATAAATTACATTTAGTAGCTTATATAACATGGAAAAAGAAGTCAAGAAAATGACCCAGGTACCATAAATCTGGCCACATCTCATGTGCCAGGGGTGGAGTAGACAGGAGGGGCCAGGTATTGGGGAGAGAACATAGACATCATTAAAGCTCAATTAGTATTTTTTTGTTTGTTGTTGTTGTTGTTTTGAGATGAAGTCTCACCCTGTCGCCAGGCTGGAGTGCAGTGGTGCGATCTAGACTCACTGAAACCTCTGCCTCCTGGGTTCAAGTGATTCTCGTGCCTCAACCTCCCAAGTAGCTGGGATTACAGGCAAGTGCCACCACACCCAGCTAATGTTTGTAGTTTTAGTAGAGACGGGGTTTCATCATGTTGGCCAGGATGGTCTCAATCTCCTGACCTCATGATCCACCCACCTCAGCTTCCCAAAGTGCTGGGATTACAGGCATGAGCCACCGCACCCAGCCTAAAGCTCAATTTTTAAAGGACAGCACCTGACTTCAAAAATCCTAAGGTTCTTCTCTCAGTGCCTTGAGATCTGCCATCATTTAAAACATTTGTGTCTAAGACTCTTCAATCTTATTAAAATATTTGGCTATATTAAAGTCACATGACATTAGCCCATGATAAATAGTTCTACTCCCCAGCCCTGATTTATGAGGACCAGCTTGTAAATAGTCTGATTCAAACAGTGATTAACCATTATTCATGAAGCAAAATGAGCCTGCCCTGTCATGCCATAAATTTAATTTAACCTCATCTTGTTTCACTTTTTTTATTCACAGTTTTCTTCCAAATTTCATCTTCTCCCATCTCCCTACAAACTTCAAAAGAGGTGTACAAAGGAACTTAAGAAGAGACATTTTCTGCTTAGCCACCTCTTTGGAAGATGGGGAGGATGACTCAGGAAAATGCAGTAACTGACTGATGCTAATATCAGAACACAATCAGAAGCGGTCTTCAGGGGAAGCCTCAAGATTTGCCATTGATTGCCAGTCTTGAATCAATTCAAAACTAGCCATTAAAAGGCAAACCCTGGCAATCCTAGGAAAGAAGAAATTTGACTGTAATATGGGCAGTATGTGTTTGCGAGATCAATGATCATTTTTAAGGCTTTCTAACTGCAGTGATGGTAAACTCAGGAAGTGAATCATTCCTCCAAGTGATGGCTGTTAAGAGTCATATAGTAAATTTCTCCCTTTACCATGGATTTCCAGTCACTAAAGTCATCAGGTGGTCTGAAGACCCCTCAAAATAATGTGTTGCTATTGTGAAGGGCCCCCCTGTGCCTCACAACAAATCACATCTGATCAACATGTTCAGCCTTGTTCTCACCATTACCTGCTCTCTTGTGTTCAAAATTGCCACCACTCCTGTTTCTTTTACCGCTGCTCTCTCTGCCTGAAAATGTATGGCCTCTCCTCCTGTCCTCCATCATTCTTCCTGGAGTGCGGTCCTAATCATCCTTGAAAATTCATCTTAAGTGCCATCCTTTATGGGAAAATGTCACTAAGTATATCCCTCCCACTGCCATTGATAGCAGCTCTTCCTCAAACTGTAATGTACAAATGAATTACCTGGGTATCTTGTTAATATGCAGATTCTCTTTCAATAGGCCTGAGACGGGGGTTTGCATTTTCCAACAAACTCCCAGGTGCTGTTGATGCCGCCGATCTACAGTCTACACTTTGGATACTAGAACTTCATAGGTAAGGAACACTTCTGCTGCACTCTTGTAGCATCCTATGTATTGAACTCTTCCCTAGAATTCTTTTGCAATGGTTCAATTACATATCTATCTCTCCCACTAGACAGGGCCTCTTGAGGTCAAAAACTATAAATCTTGCATATACAACTGATAAGAATCCAACTGAATCTAGACTGAGGGAAAGGGAAAGGGAGGATGTTTTGGCTCAACAAACTGAAACAAAAAAAATTCTAGGCATAGCTGGATCCAGGGGCTCAACTGATGCTTTCTGTACATGCTTCTTTCCCTCCTTGGCTCAGCTTTATGAGTGCAGACTTCATAGTAAAGGAAGTGAAAGTAGTGAGCTTAGCAACCTCAACAGGAAGAATATCCTCTTTCTCAGGTGCTCACAGACTAATGGAGAAGATGAGTTAAATCTAATAACAGAAACATGTTCAGGGCAAAATGAGACCTGAGATGATTAGAAACCTACTCAGCCTGGAGAACTCGGGGAGGGATACTGAGGGTTGAGGTAAGAGGATTGGGAAAAGCTTTCCAGAGGCGGTAATGTCAGACCTGGGTCTTAAAGAATGACTGTGAGTTTGTTGAGGAAGAATATACAAGCAGAAGTCACCTTGTATGCCCTCTTAGACAGCAACTTCATTAATAATGAATACAAAAATTGGAAAAGTCAATTTGATATCTAGATAACTGAGCTGTGTAATGCCAAATATCAGGATATTTGAAAATACCTAAATGGCCTGAGTAAGATCATAAAATCTTAATGCTGGTACACTAAGTATCATCTAATCTGAATTTCTTATTTTACAGATGAGAAAATAAATTGAGACCCAGAAATGTTAAATAATCAAACATTTATTGACTCTTCTGAAGGCATTAATAATTCCTCTGCTTACTCTCAAATACCCAGGTGCATGCAGTGATACTAATAAAACCATAATTTCAGAGATCAATAAAGTAACAGTTTCAAGAGAGATGAATATTTTTTCTAATCAAGATTTTTACAAGCAAATAAGGTTTCTAGGAAATATATCCATGTACTTTTTCAAAAAAACTGCAAAAACAATAATAGAAAAAACTCTTAGAAATAGAAAACCAAATACCACATGTTCTCACTTATAAGTGGGAGCTAAAGAGTGAGAACACATGGACACATAGAGAGGAACAACACACACTGGGGCCTTTCTGAGGGTGGAAGATGTGAGGAAGGAGAGGATCAGGAAAAATAACTAATGAGTGACAGGCTTAAAACCTGGGTGATGACATAATCTGTACAACAAACCACCACGACAAAAGTTTATCTATGTAATAAACCTGAACTTGTACCCCTGAACTTAAAATTAAAGTTTAAAAAAAAGAAAAAAGTATCAGAAATTCATTTAGCAAATATTTTATGCACAGATACTATCAGGCAGGCACAATGCTAAAGAAACTAAAAGGGTTGTAAAGATAAATAAGATGTCACCTGTGCCCTGCAGTGGAAATCATGATTGAGAAATTACCTTCAGAGAGATTAAAATTTCTAAAATCTATAGCTTTAAAACAGAGGATAATAGGATTGAGAGTAAAGTTACATTGTGAGTATCTTAAATTTGTCTAATTCAAACATACCAGGAACAATTCAAACACACGTGCATGCACACAGGTGTACATGCAGATGAGGCAGCCAACTTCAGTGGTGATGTTTGTTACCCTTGAATCCAAGTTTTATGGATTCAAATTGAAGCGTCATCAAGTGCTAACTGTATGACATGTGACAAATCACTTAACATCTTCTGCCTTAATCCCCACATGTTTAAAAAATGAGGACAACTAAGTACAAATACTTTAGAATTGCTGTGAAGGTCACATGAGATCATACATGTAAAGTGTTTGGGGCAGGAACTAGAACATAGTAAGCACTTCTAAGTGTTTCCTCTCACAATGGTAGATGGTTCTGCCCTACATTCTACCCTAAGAACATGCCATTTTCCCTTGAGTGAGGATGAAGAGGGCTATGGGAATCTGTGGCTCTTTAGGTCAGCCCCAACTTCAGCTTGTCTCCTTGTGTGAGGATGTCAAACTTCTGGGAATGTGAACCTGGGGTACAGAGATACATTGTGCCTTTAAATGCAAACCCACAGGGATCAGTATCACTTTGAGTATACACAATTTCCCAATGAGGGCTACCTTTAAAACTGTACTGTCCATAAGCTGTCACTCCATTGTCTAAGCAGTAGCATGATAGCCCACAAAGGCCTTGGCCCAGCAGTCAGAGATTTATGTGCTTTTTCCAAGTCTGCCATGGCCATTTTCTGTGATCTGAGGCAAATCATTCAATTGTGTGCTTCATTTTCCTCTCCTATAAAATGAGAATAATATCACCTACTGTTTCTCTCTCCTAAGACTGTTACAGGATCAAATTAAAGTGACTGTGCTTTCAAAATAAAAGAAGTGAGAAAAGTAAGGAAGGAGGAAGAAGGAAGGAAGAAAGGAAGGAAGGAAGGAAGGAAGGAAGGAAGGAAGGAAGGAGGAAGGAAAGGAAGGAAAGGAAGGAAGAAGGAGGAAGGGAGGGAGAGGGAGGGAGGGAGGGAAGGGGAAGGGATGGGGAGGAGAGGAAGAGGGAGGGAGGGGAGGGGAGGGGAGGGGAGGGGAAGGGGAGGGGAGGAAGAGGAGAGGAGGAAGCTAAAAGAAAGCAAAATGGTGTCTAGGGCAGGATCACAAAGGTTGATTCTGCAGTGAGTTCTAACTGCCTATGAAATAAACTCCAAACATGGTAATTGTGATGTAAAGTGAAGAGCAATGATACTAAAATAATACTGTTGGGGAAATTGCATATCTTAGTTTCTCAGAAGGACATCTATTGATGTAATACTCCTGGCCTTTCTCTACTCTCTTATTCACTCCCTCCCCTTCCCACTCCCTGCCTCTCCCACCCAAGAAGAATAGTGCATTTGGAAGGAGAAACAGAACTGACACAGTCCAGCCTCTTCCACTTTTTCTTTGTGGAAGCATTGCTCTTCTCTGCTTCAAGGGCTTTGGAGAAAGACCTTTCCTGGTCCCAGGCTTCAGGGACTGTGTGAGTCAGTCAGCCTTAATATAAAGAGGCCCACTAGACCCTCACAGGCAGGCCACATTCTCCAGCCCTCCCACCTTTCTGTTTTGGAGTAAATTATCTGCAGCTAAACTGCATTCTGCTGTGCTCCCCCTGGGGCCAGGGACACCTGCCTGCAGAGGCTGCCCGGGAACAGTGAGTGGGGGAGGAAGTCTGCCTCTACTTTCCCTTCTCTCCTGTATCACAACTAATAACTAACATTAGTTAACATGAATGATTGCATTGTTATTCTTGGTCATTGTTATTAAAAAAGCAATTAGGAATTACCATATTATATATCCTCTATGATATTAATAACAAAAACAACACTTGATTTTAGAATACTACTTTATAGTTATAAAATGATTTTCATTTATTAACTTATATAAATTTTAAAATAGCCCTATTGGGTGGTCAGGGAAGTTATTCAGATCCTCACTGTTGATGAAGAAATTGAGATCCAGAGAGGTAAAATGAACTTTGAGAGATACTCAGCTAAAAAATAAAACAAAATAAAATAAAATAAAGCTGGACTAAAAGCCAGGCCTTCAGATTCCTTTTAAATACTTTTCTCAAATGACAAATTCATTGTCTTCTCCTAGATTGAACAAACTCCACCCCATCATAAGACAGGAATGCCACTAAGCACCCTTAAACTATACTATCCTAATTTCTGGATTTTTGGAAGGATTAAGACACATGGATACATTTATAAATACATACGGTATTTATGACTGAAAAGTGCTGGGCAAATGGAAGACATTATTGTCGTACTACTACTGTTTCAGATGTGTCATGTTCCTAAGACACATCACAAGTCTTTCCAATGCTGGTGGAGTTTGGGTTAACTGATCCATTGTTTGTCTGTGGGCTTCACATTTGTCAAGTCTGAGAGAAGCCAGGCTCCAAGGAGCAATTACACAATCACAAGCCAGGTCAGAAAAGATGTTTTGCTAGAAGCAATGGGAGCCAGACATATCCAGCTACATGGAAATTATATGTGTGCTTGCTGCAGAGATTGTATCACCATTCTTTGTCTGTTCGTTTTGACCCTAACCCCTTGGACTCGACTCCTCCTTGAGCCAGTATCCCTCACTTGTATCTTCTACAGTTATGGACAATACTGTAATTCATTGTGCCTTTTGAAGAGTCTGGTCAACTTGACCTGGGCCAAGCAAGTTATTGAAAGGTATTTATTTAAAGATAGATCATTTGTTTTCCTCAATAAGCAAGTCTAATTTGTGGAAAGCCTTCAACAAGAAGAGGATTATACTCTACTAGGTTTGGTAAACTAAAACCACAATTATCAACATTTAAGTCAGAAACTACAAATAAGGTGTTACAGAAGAAAGGGCATGGTTTTTTAAATCAAGGAGACCAAGTTTCCAATCTCAGCTCTGCACTTACAAACTTTCAGATGAAAGGATGTTGTAGAAGAGCTACTTTTTATTGAAAGCTTACTTTGTCCTAGGATCTATACTACTCTTTTACCTAACTAATTTCACAATGCTCCTATTTATGCATTCATTCAGCAAATATTTATTGAGCAACTACTATGTGATAAGCACAGGACCTATAGCACTGAGGCTGGAACTTACAATCCATTTGGGAATACACATGCTAAACAAGAAATTACAAGTGTGGTGAGTATCAGGAGAAAGGAGGTCAGAGTTCCGTGGGATCATACGATAGAGGTACCTAATCCAGTTCGGCAGTCAGGATCAGGAAGTCTTTCCTGATAATTGAGTAGAAGTTAGCCAGGCAAAGAAAATGGGCTGATGAAGGGACAGAATGAAAGTGTGGAGGTTATGTGATAGGGAAAGAGTGTATAGTCCATTTGAGAAACTGAGAATAGCCCAGAATGGCCGAAATGTGGAAAAGAGGAAACATGGCAGGATGTGGGGCTAGAGACAGAGGCACATGGCTTCTTAACCATGTAGGAAATTTTGAATTTTATCCTCACAGCACTAGGAGGCCATAAGAAGGGCATAAATGGAGGAGTTTGCAGATTAAATTTGAAGGTTAAACAGTTCCCTCTGGCTGTTTACAGAGAAACGTGTTGAAGCAGGGTAAGCAGAAGATGGTGTCAGGGGACCAGAAGTAAGAAGAGAGATCATGGATTGGAGTGGTGGGGACAGAGCAAAGTGAACAGATTTGGAAAGTGTTTGGTGCAAAAGCACCAGGACTTGTGATGGGATAGAGGAAGGAAGAGGCTCTAGATAAAAGGCCCACATGAGATCCAAGGACCAGACTGGCGGTTCCATTTCTTGGCATAGACTACACAACAGAAGTAACCGGGTGCTTGTAAGGAGAGAATAGAGGACTGTCGGCATGAGGAAAGAGAACCAAAGCTAAGTGAAGGGCAAATCACCCAAGGATGTGCAGTTGGCGAGAGGCAGAACTAAGATCCCAACCAGTTAGTGGAACTTCAAAGCGCCAGAGCTTACCATGATGCACTGTTTCTTCTAATCTCTCTGAGCTCCAGTTTCTGCACCTGTAGCACAGACAGAATAATGCCAGGCTTGTAGATAGCTATTTATGTTAGTCGTTTTGATCATGTTGTTTTTCTAGGAGGGACTATGCAACTATCTGGAGCTGTTTTAATAACTTTGCAATTAATGACTTCCAACCTAAGTAAGATGCCTAAGTAGATCTAAAAAATTGCAATTCATGTGAGAACAGAGAGCAGAATTTGTTAGGTACTCTGCTGCCTCAGGCCACTCTTTAATCTCTTTCATATATTTAACATTAATCTATTTAACCCTTTAATATTCCTTTAATATGTTTAATATTAATCTTTAAAATATTTCTCTGTGTATTTCCTGTAACTTTCCTCCGCAGTGACACATAGACAGGAAACATCAGATTGCTTCGCATCCGTATCTATAAGCACGTGTCATAACTGGAAAAAAGACCATTGTCAACCCAGAAGGCCAACTTCCATAATTATATGAATTGCTTGTGAACATTTATGGATTAAAATGTTTGAGTAAAGCTGAAATCAGATATTACAGTCCATGAATAGTTCATGTCATGAGACAAAAAATTAAAGAAAAAAATTTCATTGATTAAACCATTTGATATCATTTGAGATGTTTCCCACGGCCTAGAATCATTCATCAAAATGTTAGATAACTTAATATTAAGAAACTTCCTCCAATTCCTGCCCATTCCTGGCCTATTCCAGCCAAGTGTTCCCACCAGCCTTTTGTTTTGTTTTTTGTTTTTGAGACGGAGTCTCGCTCTGTCACCCAGGCTAGAGTGCAGTGGCGCGATCTCAGCTCACTACAACCTCCGCCCCTCCAGGTTTAAGCAATTCTCTATCTCAGCCTCCGGAGTAGCTAGGATTACAGGCACATGCCACCATACCCAGCTAATTTTTGTATTTTTAGTAGAGAATGGGGTTTCACCATCTTGGCTAGGCTGGTCTTGAACTCCTGACCAAGGAGTGATCCACCCGCCTCGGCCTCCCAAAGTGCTGGGATTACAGGCATGAGCCACCGCACCCAGGCTCCCATCAGCCTTTTAGCCAAGAGATGAGCTCCTACCCTCCTGGGAAGGACATGAGGAGGAAATGTTCCCTTGGAATCAGGTCCTAGAGATACTGACACTGGAGTCTCCTGTCTAATTTTTAGGTGACTGCTCTGGACTTTTCTTATCACATGTTCTCTTACTTTTGTGATCTCTGGTCCCCGACTAGTTTCTTGCCAGTCCTTTACCTCGCTCTTGTGTCCTTTCTTCCTCTCTTTTCCTTGGTTGTAGTGCCTGAGCACACCTAAACTCCACACTTCCACCCAGCTACCTGTTCATCAGTTTTCCAGTTTGTTTCTTCTGCCTGTGTCTGCTTCATATTTTCTACCACAGCCTTGCTTTGCCCTCGCCCAGCATCCTGCCCTATTCTCAGTGCATCACTGTCCACAGGTCGAATATTAAAGCAATACACAGATAGCATTTTCCCCGCAAAGGCTTCAGATGATCACAGCTGCCATTTACAAGATCTAGAGTTACTTCTTCTGGGAGTCTTCCCTGACCCTCCAGGCTCCATCAGGCTCCCTTGTACTCTCATAGACCCCAGGTCTATGGAGTTGAAAAGCTCACTTTACAAGTCTGTCATCCCTCCTGGGATTCACTGTCTACACAAGAGCAGAGAGAAGTCTTGTACCCTTCTGTATTCCCCAAGGCCTACGACAGTAGCTGGCAAATAGGAGATACCTGAGATGACTTTGTTGCCTAAACCCCTCATTTCCATAGAGCCCCAGAATCTCTTCAAACCACAGTGTCCCTATTGTATCATATCATATTGTACAGCATGCTGTCATATCATATTGAATTGTATTTTACAGAAGGTAAAGAGTGTATGTTAATTAATGCAAATTGAGTTGTTTGTCCTTTACACATTATTCAAATTTTCAGACAACAATATATTCCATTTAGGTCTAAATCTGCTAGAAGTACCATAGTCTCAAAAAGCAGAAGAATAGATTGTTTTCAGAATCCAATTCCTATCTCTCCACTTCCTCCCAAGGACAACCACTTCCATGATGACAGTCAACAGAACAAAGAATTGGTTTATATTTTTAAATAGACAAATCATTCTTCAACCTTCCAAGTTCTAGAACCATGGCTTCCAGATCTGATTTCGTGAGAAGGGGAGGAACAGAGAGATAAGGAAACCACATGCCACTTGGAACATGGTAGGTTCTTAGTAATTGAGTATTCAACAAATGAATTATTAGATAATTGAAAAGTTTCTTTCAACTCAAGTGTCATTGTGATCAGGGGAATCCCATCAGAGCCCTGGACTGATACCCACTTTGGACAAGAAGCTCTAGGTTAGGGACTGGGTATGTCAAGACCCACATCTTTCTTTGGAGTCTGAGAGCAGCCAAGACCTAACTTCCCAGCTTAGTTCTGATTCTTGACCATTTCTCTTACATTTCTACTTCTCTAATTTCCTTAAACACCAATCTATAAAGAGCCATGGGCCTTTTTCCCTTTCACTCTATATCCTGGTTAGTTTAATTCTTGTTTTCTCACCTAGTGTTGAAGAAAGCTACGTAGGATAATAAAGACTGCATTCTAGTGAAAGATACAAGTCCTTTTTCAGTCACGTGTGGCCTAGGACAGGTGTAATAATTCCCTTTAGCCTCAGTTTGTCCAAGGACAATAGGAGTGTAACGATCATTCCCTGTCTGCCTCACATGGTTATGATGAAAGTCATGTGAGACCACATTTAGTTCCACAAATATTATTACTACAAATTTAAACACTCTGAGGTGTTACAATGTTAATGTGTTAGAAATATTTATATATTGGGAGGAATAATAGTATAGATCAAAAGTCAGAAACTGGTGACTCATGGGAACCACCCAGCCAGTAGGTGTGTTTTATTTGGCCTACATGGTGTTTTTATGTACTGGGGCCAGCATTGAAAATAAAGAGATTTCATACTTTAAAAGAAAGAAAGAAAAAATAAAAACAAAATTCCAGTTACTCTTGAAAACTAAAGATCTGCCAAGGCAAGGTTTGTTTTTCCATGCAGCAGCATTTGGATGGAGCCGAGCAGCACCTGCCCTTTTTGGAAGAGTCATGAGTTCTACAATTTGCTACAGTCCCATCCCTCATGTGGGTACATGTGCATGTGCACACACCTGTTTCACTCATTTCAATTACTTGATCCAGCACCAGCAGCCATTTTTCTGGTGACCCTCCTGTTGTGGCTGAAATTGTTGGAGTAAGAAAATTCTAGGTTCAAATTCTGCCTTTGCCCTTCAATGCTTATGGAACTGAGGACAAATAATAACTCAGCTAAGATACTCAGTCTTCTCACTTTTGATATGGACATAAAATTATCTAACATGTAGATTTTTGTGAGAGTTAGATATGGTGTTTATACAGTTTCAGACACATATATACAATCATTAAAAGATGTCACATTACTTGAAATAGGATCCATATAGAAAGAAAACTGTGGCAAAAGGAAGGGCTGTAGAAATTTAGGCAGTGAGGAAAAGACATTTACAAATATAGTGTTTTAATATATATGACCCGAGCTACGTGGGAGACTGCTTAGCTGCCGCCAAAATTTCAATGATTAAAACAAATAGGGGGCGGAGCAAGATGGCCGAATAGGAACAGCTCCAGTCTCCAACTCCCAGCACGAGCAACACAGAAGACCGGTGATTTCTGCATTTTCAACTGAGGTACTGGGGTCATCTCACTAGGGAGTGCCGGACAATCGGTGCTGGTCAGCTGCTGCAGCCCGACCAGCGAGAGCTGAAGCAGGGCGAGGCAT
>NW_016803233.1:1292863-1392753 GCF_001698545.2 Rhinopithecus bieti | reverse complement strand
CATAAAAAAGGATGAGTTTGCGTCCTTTGTAGGGACATGGATGCAGCTGGAAACCATCATTCTTAGCAAACTATCACAAGAACAGAAAACCAAACACCGCATGTTCTCACTCATAGGTGGGAACTGAACAATGAGATCACTTGGACTCGGGAAGGGGAACATCACACACTGGGGCCTATCATGGGGAGGGGGGAGGGGGGAGGGATTGCATTGGGAGTTATACGTGATATAAATGATGAATTGATGGGTGCTGACGAGTTGATGGGTGCAGCACACCAACATGGCACAAGTATACATATGTAACAAACCTGTACGTTATGCACATGTACCCTAGAACTTAAAGTATAATAAAAAATAAAATAAAATAAAGCAAATAAATAATAGTGTATCAAAATAGCCAGGCTATCTTTGGCAATACTCAACTTTCAGTCTGTGATTACAGTAGTTTCTCTCTTTCTCTGTCTCTGTCTCTGTCTCTCTCTCTCTCTCTCTCTCTGTGTGTGTGTGTGTGTGTGTGTGTGTGTGTGTGTGTGTGTATTCCTTCTTCCCAGCTCTTTGTGTTTTCTCAATATATTGTGCTCTTCTCAACCTCGCCAAGATTGAGAAGATCAATGCTGTCTGCCTCACATGGTTATGATGAAAGTCATCAGGACTCAGCCTGGATGTCCATTTCTGAGAAGTCCTCTCTGACACTCTCAGGTTAGATTAGCTGCCCCCTTCCTTGGGCCCCACAGTTCCTGAAATTTCCCTCTATCATTAACAACAATTACACAGAACAGTAAATCTTTTCACATACATATATCGCTCAATGTTGCAAGGCCCTCGGGGGCAAGGATGATATCTGTGATGGTTAATTTTATCTATGATGGCCAAATTGACTAGACCACAGTATCCAAATATTCAGTCAAACATTATTCTAGATGTTTCTGTGAAGATATTTTTTAGGTGACATTAACATATAAAGCAGTAGGCTTGGACCAGGCGCGGTGGTTCACGTCTGTGATCTCAGCACTTTGGAAGGCCAAGGCGGGCGGATCACTTGAGGCCAAGTGTTCAAGACCAGCCTGGCCAACATGATAGAAGCCCATCTATACTGGAAATACAAAAATTAGCCAGGTCTATTGGCACATACCTGTAACTCTAGCTACTTGGGAGGCTGAGGCATGAGAATTGCTTGAACCCGGGAGGCAGGGATTGCAGTGAGCCATGATTGTATCACCATACTCCAGCCTGGGGGACAGAGCGAAACCCTGTCTCAAAATAAATTAAAAAATAAATAAAAATAAATCAGTAGACTTGGACTAAAACAGATGACCCTTCATCTCACAGGTGGGCCCCATCCAATCATTTGAAGGTCTTAAGAGAAAAAAAATTGACCTCCCAAGTCAAAAAGGAACACTAATATCATGTCCTATTACCTTTGCTTGTCCTACATCTGTGATATCCAGCAGGCACTCAGGAATTACAGAATGAGCAAGTAAATAAATTGACCCATGAATGAATGCTATTGTGGAAAAAAAATTTGAATTGCATGAAAGGCTAAGTAAGATCATCACTAAATTCTCCTCTGACTTTAAAACCTGTGATTGTATTTCCATTCATTTAGTGGGATATCTTTCTTCTCTGAAATCACAGAGAATTTAGGTCCCCTCATATCTTGCCTTGTATTATACTTACACATGTTATTATCTGATCCTTTTCTTAAATTGAGAATTATTTGAGGGCAGAGAAATTTAAATATTAACCTCTCCTGTGCTAGCACACTGCCTGATACCTAGCAGATACTTAGTAAATATTTCAAGTGAATTGAATTAGATAGCATTGAATTATTCCCGGAGTCCAAGCGTTTCAAAAGGGCCTCTCGTATCTCTCAGGTCTGCTCATAAAGAATGATCTGTTTTGCTCATTTGTCATATTTTTGTAATTGTTTTAATGGATTATATTGATTTTGTATAACATTTTAAATAAAAATCTTCTCTGAAGTCTCTCAGTACAAACCACCAGTAATAAATGCAAAATACATGGGGCCTATTGGTGGTTATTTTCTGTTAATTAAATTGGATAATGATTAAATGTGAGAAAATAATCAAACTGTCTAAAGAGGAAGGTTCAAACTTTAAAAAATAACATGGCCTAAATTAGTTTCCATTTGCTTGGTATATTACTATTTACAAAAGACAGCACTATTTCATGGCTTTTAAACAGCCTGAGCTGCATATCATCTCATGAGTCAGAAAACTGAGATCCAGAGTTAGTAATAACTAACACTTATATCATGTTTACTATGCACTAGACACTGTAACATGTTTTAAACATATGAACTCATTAATCCTCTTAACAATCCCAAGAGGTAGATACTATTACTTTCCTCATTAAAGATGTGGAAGACAAGAAAGCTTAGGCAACCTGTTCAGAGTCAGACGGTCCAAAGTCTCAGAGCTAGCCATAACTCAAACAAGACTCGTTGAGTTCAAAATCTGTTTCTCCTGAAGCAAGCTGTCTCTAGATCATTCAATTGCATGTGAAACCCTAACACAAAGGTCTGTGACTGTTAATGGGCTTGACTGGCGTTTTCTCTTAGTCTAAAGATTCCCTTCACTATTAGGTCATCTTACATAGATGAAATACAGAATCTGTCTTTAGCTTTTCATCTGCCAGGCTTTTGTAAGAATTATCATTTTTGCAGCTACAGGTTAAGAGTCCTGAGCCCTAGTTAGCGTAGCAACCCTGAAAATGCAGGGAAAGTGAGGGGAGGTCAGGCCAGCCTCCTAGCAAGAGGACGCCAATGTGTGGGCTTCAGTGCTCCATGCATTCAGGGCCTCGGTTCCCTGGCATTCCAAAAGCTTACCTTCAAATGATTCCACAATTTTAATCAAAAGGCATTTAGTCTTTTTTGTAAAAATACCAAAAGGAAAAAAAGGGTTTTAGGTTCAGGAAATATTCTATCTCCGTGAGACCATTGAAAGTCCAAAATATTTCCCAGCAAGATCCATTTGTTCAGCTATTAATATACTTTATTATTTTTCCACTATGTCAAGAACCTAGCTATTCCTCTAGTTGATATTTCTTTTAGATGGGAAAAGAAATCATTATTATTTCAGGCATCAAAATTCTATTTTCCCTCAAATGAACAGAAAATGGGAGCAAAGCAGGCTTTGCTTTATGAAAAATTCAAACTGAATATGTAGGTTAACTCATGGATCTGTTGTTCCATCTATAAATCGAATTAAAAATCAGAAAAGACAAATTTATAAAACTACCCATTCAACTGCCCCTGAATAACACTGATATAAAGTACTTAGCGTTAGTGACATCTGTTTAATTTAAAGCTTTCATTTTGACATTTAAACAAAGAGTAAAATCTTATATAATTAGTATCTTAAAATATATATATATTCCTAGCCCTCAACACCTGAGACGTGATTTTTTTATTACCATTCTCTCCATGCAAGGATGCAAGTTCCATGAGGTCACTAAGTGATTATTGGCTCCCCAGAGTCTAGAAGTCTAGCACAGTAGACCATCAAATTAAATGAATGAAGGAAGGAAGAAAGGAATCATCTCCTTCTCTTAGAAGGCTTTTCTGCCCTCTGCCTCTCCTCATTTATCCAAGATACTTCAACAACAGAGGAAAGGTATGTTGTTATCTCAGAAGTCTACCTCCAGATAAATCTGACCCGGCTTATGTTAAGTATCACTTTTTTCTATTCCTCATTATAGACCAAATCCTCAGGGGACTTGATGATATCCTGATAAGATATATGGTCTTCCTGACAAAATTTTCCATGAATGAGGGAGATCATTGGGTTCCCGGAAAGGAGTGGGGTAAGGGTTAGGATGGAGGGGAAGGCAGAGGAGAATAAGGAAAAAGAGGAGCAATATCCTTGCCCCCAGCTAAAAAGCCTAAGTTTATACCATTGTCGTGACTTTCCTTAGCAGGATGAGTTCAGCTTTGCCTTCTAACATTTATATCCACCTGCACATCCCTGCTGCACTGCAGAATCCTTGGTCGGAGTGCTGCTGACAGATGACCACCCAGAGTTAACACAACTTTCCAGGGCCTGCTACCAGCCCCAACCCCAGAAACAGGTCCTTGGAGTAAGGGATCTCAGGGTCTTGTCAAAGTCAGACACAGGGAACTTGCAAAACTCTGTTCCAAGTGTCATTTTCTGGAATCATCCACCCTTTCTCTGGGCCCCCCATGACTCCATTTGCCCTTTGATATGTGGGCCTTGGCTAGGCCTTCAGATAGCTCATGTGTCAGGGCGTCCTGACATATCACTGTGGCATCCCAAGAACTCTGCCTGACCCATCTGGGAGTGTCCTGAAACAGCAGACATCTAACTCTCTGTGGGCCAGAGGAGAAATCTGACCACAAACAACGCTTCAGGACAATGGGACGGTGTGACCCCACTCATACTCGGGCCCCTCACACAGCTGGAGACACTCAGCTTCAATACACACCTCTGCCCTGGCTCCTCCGGAGAAAGCACTCTTTATAGACCAGTAACAGGGTTAATGCAGCTGCAAGTGTTGGTGGGGGCGGTAACTCAGAGACAAGACAGAAGTGAAACAAACTGGAAAAAGAGATCAAATATTTTTTAAAGAAAATAAAGTAAAAGGAAGAGAGGAAAAGAGAGGCCCTGTAGCTTCCAAGTTCTACTGTCTGATTCTAATCCCAGTTCTCCTATCTTGTCAGTGCCCTCCTAGAGCACAGTACCCCCCTCTCATCTCTCCTGCCCCCCAGCTTATCCCCTTTCCACTGCCAAGTGGCATCTCTCTCCCAACACACCCAGCATGAGACATCATCTCTTTCCATGACAGCCCCATGCCGCTGCCAGGCCTGGGCCTCAGGAGCTCTGGCTCCTAATAAGACCTGTTAGCAGGCAAAGGCACTTGCTCAATTAAGGGGTGGCTTTTGTACCAAGAAACCCACCCTGGCAAAGTCCCAGGTGCTCCAAATTCTCCAACCCCCACCCCCTACCCAGCTTTGAGGCTCTGATTATCCTACTGTCAGATCAATAGCCCATCTGGCTCTTTGGAGTAGTCTAAGCCGTCTTGTGCTAAATTAAAACAGATAGGATCAATCTGCAGTTAATTTCTCCCAACCAAACAATTTATCTCTCTTTTGGATTCTTTTGGAGGATGAATTATACAATCCTGACACACCATTAAGGCTCTCTGACCAAAGAAAGCCCTGCTACAATGCCTGCCTGCTCTCTTTATTAGCAGTTCAACGGTGTGACAAAGGGAGAGATTTATCTAAGAGTGTTGTGCAGACCTAGCCTGAACCTTACAAAGTCTCTGCCAGGACACCATGGAGGGGGAAAAGGATCTGGAATATCAGTGCATGTTAATTATCTTGGAGGAGGGGTTGAACCCAAATTTGGTAAGCTGAGCCTACACCCCTATTTCTGAAGAATCAATTAGCATCATTCAGGAATTTTTTAAATCTCTTTAAGATAAAATTTGGGATACTAAAATGTCAAAGGAAACATAGGATTTAAGTCCAAATGGAAACAAAGTGGGAGTAGAGAATGGGGGAATATATTATTACAGTTGAAACTTGAAAAATAGGGAGGTTAAGGACACCAGTTCTCCTGCAAGGAAAAAAAAAATCTATATAACTTTTGATTCCCAAAATGTTAACTACCAGCAGCCTATTGTTGATGGAACCCTTAGTGATAACACACATAGTAGATTATTCAGTGGTTTTATGAATTTTCTTTTCTTTTTTTACAATGGCCTTTATGATAGATTCATCTGTCTTGAAAGGGTAGACAGCCACAGCTGCAGACCTCAATCTAAGGTACACATCAAGCAATTCAACTTTTTCTTGTCATGTCAGGACTTTTCTCTGCTGCTTGGGAGCACTTCTGGCATCACTAGTGGTACTTCGTATGGGCCTTATGGTGTTATTCAAAGTTTATGGTATTGCACTAAATACGATGAAAAATGCAAGAACTGTGAGAGATCACTCTTCACTGCACTGTGCAATTTACTGGAGAGGCAAACTGCTCACAGAAATGATTAGGGTAACACAGTGTTTTAAGAGGACACACAACCTTTGAGCTCACCTCCAGTAGTAACAGGAGGTCTGTACAAAATTATTACAGCAACACAAGCAGGCACTACCATTAATTTCATGCAGTTATGTTTTTTTTTTTTTTTTTTTTTGAGACAGAGTCTCACTCTGTTGCCCAGGCTGGAGGACAGTGGCGCGATCTCGGCTCACTGCAAGCTCCGCCTCCCGGGTTGAGGCCGTTCTCCTGCTTCAGCCTCCCCAGCAGCTGGGACTACAGGTGCCCGCCACCACGCCCGGCTAATTTTTTTGTCTTTTTAGTAGAGACAGGGTTTCACCATGTTAGCCAGGATGGTCTCGATCTCCTGACCTTGTGATCCTCCCACGTCGGCCTCCCAAAGTGCTGCGATTACAGGCATGAGCCACCGCGCCTGGCCTGTAGTTATGATTTAATATTGCATCTTTGCATCTGTTTACAGTTCTCTAAACTATGAATGGCAACATATACTGTTTTTCCGCAATATGAATGGCACCATATACTGTGTTTCTGCAAGTTTTGATAAGTTTTAACTTTTTATAATAGATTCATGAATATATTATAGTATTAAATGATAAAGTAGACTAGATTCTACATATGCTTTATGCATTTATGACATACCAAACTTTTTCGTGATTTTCTCGATATTTCCAGTCTATGTGGTTCATCTGCAAGTTTTTTCAAGTTGTCGCACATCTCAAAACACATTCTAACATATTTTCTTCAAAAATCCACATAAAAGTAAAGTTGTTCAGTCCAAACCTGTGTTGTTCCAGGGTCTACTCTAACAATAATATTTATTAGGCATTTGCCATGTGATAACCCATTTAATGCTGAACACTGTGAACACTGAGGCTGAAAAAGGCTAGGTGACCTTCTAGGATCATGGAATGAGTAAGCGGAACAGTCAGGACTAATGAGGCATGCAGACAGAGAATATAGGAGGACTTTCACACCAGTCTGCAAAAAGCAACTGCCCCAGGCTCCTGAGTGTTGTCCCCATGAAAATCCAGCAGAACAACATATAACTAGTTTTTTTATTTTTTTTTAATATTAGCACATACAAAGTTTTACTTATAAATAGAGAAAAGTTACTATCAGCCTCAATATTCAAAGGTCTGTTAACTAAACCACAATGCATTCATATGGGCAATACTGTGCAGTTATTAGAAGCTGTAGAGAAGTACAGGTATCCCTTTCTGCCTGAACTCATGCTCCCTGACTCAGAAACCAAATAGGTTCAGATAGCAAAACTAGTTGTTTTAAACCAGGATACCTGGCCATCTCTGTGACATGGTAACTCAAGGGTTAACATCTGATACATCAAAGAGTGTACAAGATGCTGCCTCATGACTGGGGCCAACAGCCATAATACCTGTGAAATATTTGGACTATTACTTCTGGAAAGGCCAGGATGTATTCCAGGAGGTGCCTGACTGCCAGACTCATACCCTTACAGAGAATGCTCTCATTTCCAAGAGGGAAGACGACCAATGGGACAAAGTCTGAAGAATGCCAGGGAAGAAAGGAAGACAGATCTGGTAAAACATTCATGAGACCAGTCTGGCTTACCAGTGGTTCAGCTCTCTGGAAATGGTTTTTGCAGTAGGGGGAGAATAATGATAATACCTATTGATTACTTACCATTTATGGCACTGTTTCAGCACTTATAATTTCATTAGATCCTCATGGAAAAGATACTATTGTAGTATTTGATGAAGAAAGGTAGAAAAAGAAAGACATGAAGATGAAGAAAGGTCCTATTATCCAGATGCACAATAGAGTAACTTGCCCAAAGTCACTGGGTTAACAGATTGGTACCAAGATTCAAACCCAAGCAATTTAGTTTCAGAGCCCACCTTATCAACCAATTCACCACACTGATTGCCAGGAGGAAGGAAAAGGGAAAGAGACCATTACAGAGAATAAAACAGGCAAGTGAGTCATCTCACAGATTTGCTCCTTGTATCCAACATCAAGGCTGATTACTCTAGAGACAATGACACGCATGGAGCAGTGAGCATCCTGGAGAGAGTGAAGCACCCCATCTTAACAGGCAAAATCTCCACGCTGCAGTGCTGACACCCACATTCTTTGGACAACTGTATCAATAGTGTCATGGGCAACATTTGCTGTATTTGCCTGCCTGGAATCCATTTCTCCTCATTCTGAAGACAAACCCCTGATTTTGATTAGATGCACTGTCCTTCTTACATTTTCATTATTACTGCCAGTCAATCAGAGTGTTCCTTTCCCTACTTAGTTTAGGGTGTGTACTCAGGAGATAGATTCCCGGAGGTATCATTTGCCGCATCTGGATCCAGCTATGCCTGAAACAGATGTCCTGAATTTTTCAGTTAAGAAAGTCTCTCTTTTCTTAAAAGACACTGAGTTGAGTTTTGTCACTTAAGACAGAAAGAATACTACATTATTCAACCATGTAATTCACAGATGGAAATAAAGAACAGCTAAGACCATCTGCGGCAACCTGGAAGCCAAGCTCAAAACCACCTGGTGAGGAACACGGCTCATGAGACAGTCCAAGGAATAGTGGTTTTTATTCTTATTTATCTTCTAGTCAATCTACCAGATTGATCTAGCACAAGGAATAACTCTTATAATCATCTGAAATGGTTTTTTAAACAATAGCTTTAAATCATCAACTTCAAAAAAACTTTAGCGGTAAAAATGGCAAAAACTATCTTATGGGTAGAAAGGAAGGGGGGGCAGCAGAGATAGACCTCATAGATTAGGACCAAAAAACAAACAAACAAAAAATGCCATAACCTGTTTAATGAGAAAATTCAAAAGTGCTTTCTAGCTTTGCAGTGTTACTCTGATCAGTCAGGTCACTTGGGAAAACAACCACACTGGTTATATTAACAGAGACAATTTAATATGGGGAAATGGTTTTTAAAAAAAATCATGAGAAAACTGACAAATAAATAGGAATGATGAAATAATAGGATGAAAATATGGCAGCAAGCAGCTACCCTATGGCTTATTAAAGGGAAGAGGTTGAGGTTATCAGAACCAGAAAGCTCAGAGAAGTGGCTCCAGGAAACTAGGACCCAAACCCTCTGAAGAGGGGATGCTACCCGGCTGCTTCTGTTCCCTTAGCAGCTTGGAAGAAGAGCTCTATACTATAGAGGTGGAATTCAGTCCCCTGAGGAAGGATGTTGCCAGGCTACCTCTGAGGAGTACAATAAAACAATGAAAAGTATGGAAAGAAGCTGCGGATTGGAATAAAGTGCTGTAACTGGGACGAAAAGCTGTTGGGTGGAAAGTGGCACTGAAAGGAACAACACACAGAAGGAAACATGTCCTCTCTCCCTCCTCTTGCTTTCCGGTTTCTCTCCAGTGCTCCAGCGGGGAGAAACTAGCAGGGGCCAGCTAGCAAAGAAGAAATAGAATGTGTAGATTCTAAGCCCTCGCATTGCAAAGCAGAACGCTGAACTGTGAATTTAGAGCTGAGAAACAATAGCTTAAAAATCAGCATATTTCTCCCTATCCAAGGTAGTCTTCAAGAAAGATTGCATAATTGTTTGGAAAACCATTGTATTGGATAAAATAATACTACTAGTGATGGCTAACATTTATTAGCACTTGATCCATATAAAGCACTGCCATGCACATAACACAGAATAGTTTATTAATTCCCTCAATGCTAAGTATAAATACCATTATTATTCTCATTCTATAAACAAGAAAACTGAAGTCAGTAATCTTTTTAAGGTCAAATAGAATTCAAACCTTTTAAACCCTGGCCTATATACTGATCCACTGCAAGAAGCTTGTCTAATTCACCTCTTCTCAGAAGCCTTTGGAAAATGCTATTGCCCACTGAATTTAATTTTTCTCTCCTCTAAATTCCTTCATATTCACATTGTAGGTTATTATTTCTGTAACACTGAATTCAGTTAAACAAAGTATGCACAGCCTTTGATTGAAAATCCAGTTCCTTCCGGTTCTCTCCTAATTGAGAGACTACATATGTGTATGCATAGACTCTATGAGTAATATTTTTGAAGTCTTTATTTTATTAAACTTTCTTCTTTGTCTCCATTTCCATTCAGGTGATCTGGACTTTATATGGGTTATAGTCAATGCACATACATAATTGTGCTTGAAAATGTTAAAAACCACCCGTGTCCCACATTAGACATCAATCATCAATCAATTAGACACCAAAAAACCCTGGGTTTTTCTAAATCATTATGTCTAACTGGGTTGTTCTCAGAAAGACTGGGTGGTACACCCAGCAATCTCTACCATATGAGAAGCAAAGGATCTTAGGTCAACTCTACCAAAACTCCAGGAGGAAAAAGTGGGTGATTTACTCTGCTATTTCTTTCTTTTCCATGTCTTCAATTGCAGCTTTCCCTAAGATCAGCACTTGGGGGTGGGAGTGGCCAGGGTCAGATGTGGCAGTGGCAAGGGTATTGCCTACAACACACACCTACACGCTGAGAGACCCAGTGCAGCCTGAGAAGCCCGTGGCTTGGTTATTCCTGATCTTCTGATGCCATAGGCACATATCTAATATGCAAGGTGAGCTGATCTGAGCAGTAAAATGACGGAGGAAACCAGGCCAATAGATCCCCACAACCCACAACCAATTTATGCAGGGTCACAAAGACAAATACATCATTTAGACAAGCCATCTGGCCTTTGTGCACCTCAGTCTGACCCTGTCCAACAACATGCCACTATTATTGATTATTGTTATGGTGAAAACCTAGAGAATCTTGGGCTGAAGTTCAGAAACCCTGGATTCTAGGCCTGTATCCGAACTTGCTCCATGACTCTGAGCAAGCCACTTCCCCTCTCTGAACTTTCCCATAAAAATGAAGTCCTTAGACCAGTTCTAATTATTTGTGTTTATTTGATTCCCTCATTGTGGGGTTGCAATGCAAATGTGAATGTCTCTGTTCCTTAAGAACAAAAAACCTCACTGCCTTTGACAAGAGTTATGTATATGGAACTGATGATGATGAAATCACAGAATCTCAGAGCCTAAAGGACACCCCTTGTTTTTTTAAGAAAACATGCTTACATTTGGTTATATACATAGATGGTGTAGTGGTGAAGTCAGGACTTTTAGGGTATCCATCACCCATATAACATACCATGTATTTGTTAAGTAATTTCTCATCAACCATCCTCCCACCAGCTCACCCTCTTAAGTCTCCAATGTCTATTATTCTGCACTCTACATCCATATGTACACATTATTTAGCTCCCACTTATAAGTGAGAACATGCGGTATTTGTCTCTCTGATTCTGAGTAGTTTCACTTAAGATAATGACCGCCAGTTCCATCCATGTTGCCGCAAATGACATGATTTCATTCTTTTTATGGCTGAATAGTATTCCATTGTGTATATAGATTCCATTTTCTTTAACCAGTCCTCTATTGATGGACACTTAGGTTGATTCTGTATCTTTGCTATTATGAATAGTGCTGCCATAAACATGCAGGTGCAGGTATCTTTTTATTTTTATTTATTTAGTTATTTTAGAGACAAAGTCCCACTCTTCACCCAGCGTGGAGTGTGAACATTGTTCACTCCAGCCTCAAACTCCTGAGCTTAGGCAATCCTTCCTCTTAGCCTCCTGAGTAGCTAGAACTAGAGATGTGCACCACCACATCCAGTTAATGGGGTCTCTATGTTCCCCAGGCTGCTCTTGAACTCCTGATCTTAAGCAATTCCCCCACTTCTATCTCCTAAAGTTCTGGGATTACAGGCATGAGCCACCAGTCTATCTTTTGATAAAATGACTTCTTTTCCTTTGGGTAGATATGCACTACTGGGACTGTCCAAGCCTAAAGGAACTCTTATTTGTAGAGACAATCTAGGTTTCTCAAGCAGAAGTGTTCAGCCAAAAGTCATACCATGGGAGGTTTGAGACTTAAGTAAACCCTCCAGACTAACATCCTGTGTTGTTTAGAACACACTCCACCTCTTCCTGGCACGCAATCAGAGTCCAATAATTGGACTCCGCACCATCATTCACCAATCCCTTCTTATCAAATAAATCAGGAAATGTGGGACAACACATAAGCCATATTCACTTATTTAACAAATATTTTATTAAGTGCCTACTTGAATTTTGCTTTTAATATCGGCAGTCAAAAATAGAGCCAGTGGTCAATCTGTGTTTGGGGCACTGGCCATCTGCTTGGCTCTTCTAAGTTGTATAATTATTTGTTGGCAACATTTTGAATGTAAGCACAAGAAATGTGGGAGTTTTGCTGGCACCAAAGTAACGATGATACTGGAAAGGTGAATAACTTCTTCCAGCTTCCTTTAATTTTTGTCAAAATTCAATTCCAAATATCCCCTGGAAGTCCAGATTAAGTAATGATATCAAGTATTTGGAACTGATTAATAATAGCAGAATTGTTTCAGTCATTGTATCAAACCCCATTTATTGCAGTGAAGATAGATCTGCCTAAGGGGGCAGTTGCAGGGGGAAAGAGGAGCCTGCATTTAGCACTAGAAAATTGAGATCCCATTTTCCAGTGCTAGAAAAATCTGAGGCCCTACAGAGTAGGCAGGAATGCCTCGTCTTCATATACTCCTCACTCCAAGTCATAGTTATCTCTGTCATCTTTTTCCAATTCACAGTTCAAAATCAGTCATTCATTTCTTCATCAAATTTTGGGGGCGAGATCTAACATATGTCAAGCACTATTCCAGGTGCTGGGAACATTGCAGTGAAGAGAAGAGAGTAACTCCCACCTCCATGGATCTCACGTTCTCCTCTCATCCCTGGGAAGCCTTGGATGCCCTGCCTCTCGATTGAAAGCCCGTGCCTCCATCCAAGGTACCCTGTAGCACCACGTGACTCACTTTGGACATCCCTTTTCATATTTTTTGTTTGTTTTTTTTTTATTTGTTTGTTTGTTTTTTTTGAGACAGGGTCTCACTCTGTTGCCCAGACTGGAGTTCAGTGGGACAATCTTGGCTCACCGCAACCTCTGCCTCCCAGGCTCAAGCAATTCTCCTGCCTCAGCCTCCCAAGTAACTGGGATTACAGGCACACGTCACTACCACCCGGCTAATTTTTGTATTTTTAGTAGAGACTGTGTTTCACCATGTTGACCAGGCTGGTCTTGAACCCCTGACCTCAAATAATCCACCCACCTTGGCCTCTCAAAGTGCTGGGATTACAGGCATGAGTCACCGCAACCAGCCTCATGTTGTATTTTCATTAGTTGTGCCGTGTCCATCTTCTCTTCTAAACTTGGAGCTCCTCAAGGACAATTAGCAAAATTAGTTTTTGCCATCTCATCTATGCCTAACATAAAATCTATCATGTAATAAGCACTCAGTCATTGCCTTACTGTCTGCTTTATTTATCTGATTTCAACTCTGCCTGCTGTGATTAGACTGACCTAACTCCCTCCCGTCACCCCATACCACTATGTCCCTATAGGAACATCCCTGTGAAGGAAACAAGGTAATAATAATTTTATAATTTTCAAAGCATATAGTGCCTCACAGTTTCTATGGCCAATTCACATCTATTATTTCATGCCATCTTCTTGGAACATAGAAAGGACAATTGGACAGGGAAACATATAAGACTTGGTGGGAACAAGAAGCTACTTTTGGCCAAGGCCAAAGTTAGGCAAAAGAAGAGAAACACAGTGGATCATTACAGCCCATTAGGGTCACTTCCCCTCCCTCTAGTTGACTTTTATGGCAGCTTGTTTGCTTAGAGGAAAACAGCTCCATGTGGTCTATGTATTCTCAGAAGGTGAGACGTGACATTACCACGGCCACTAGGCATACAAGCCAGTCGGGAATGAAAATGACCATTGATGGAGACAATGGCAACGACTGATCATGTCAAAAGCTTAGCACAGGAGGAAGGTGGAAGGCTAGGCCCACAGGCAGTACTCATTTCATTCTCACATCTCCACTTGGAAAAAAAAAGTCAATGATTGAGGCTGAGAAGACTAAGTTTAAACCAAGCATTGTCCAAGAAACGTCAGCATCCAAATGCAATTGGCTTTCATAATATTGAATATAGTATGGCTTATGTCAATTTCTCGAAAAACTCCTGGTCATATCACTAACCTATATATTTTATCCTCTATTTCAGATAACTCTAGCAGGACTAATGAAGAGGTATTTTGTTCCCAAGAAATGGTCCATGGATTGTCTAACTTGGGAATATCAGTAAACAATGGCAGAGAGGTGCTAAATGCATAAACCTCGAACTCCTGACCTCAAATGACCCACCCACCTTGGCCTCCCCAAGTGCTGGGATTACAGGCATGAGCCACCGCGACCGGCTTCATGTTGTATTTTCACTAGGTGTGCCATGTCCATCTTCCCTTCTAAACTTGGAGCTCCTCAAGGACAATTAGCAAGACTAGTTTTCTCCATGTCATCTATGCCTAACATAAAATCTATCATGTAATAAGCACTCAGTCATTGCCTTAACTGTCTTCTTTATTTTTCTGATTTCAACTCTGCCTGCTGTGATAAGGTAAGTGTTAATTATCCCTATTTAAAACTGAGAAAAGTGAAACTTGAAGGTTTTAGTATCTTGTTCAAGAATACACAGCTTTTAAGACAGAAAGCCAGCAAATAGACCTAGGATGGCCAAATTCCCATCCTATGGTAAAGCACAGTCCTAGAGCAATCTTCATCAATTCTTGTGTTCCACAAACACTTATCAAGATATGCCTTACAGAATTTTGAGTTTGGGGAGCTTATAAGAAAAGAAACCCGTAATATCCCTTTCCTTCTGATCAGTTACTACATCCACATTAACTTACACCTCCCTCATTCATTCAACTCCCTAGGCACAGCTATTCACTGACAGAGAAAGATTGATAAGATACATCCAAAAAATAAAAAAGGCTTCAATTGGCTGTCAGAACTTTAATTAAAACACTTATAGATCAACTTCACTCCAGCAAATTGTCTGTGCCACTATTACTATAGTAAGATGAACGTTCACTGGGAAAACAGACAGAGCACTCTGCCCTGGACTAATGTGTAATTTCATAGCCATTGATTTTTTACTTTAAAAATTCTTCCCTGACTATTGGGAATTGGAACTTGTTCTGGGTGACCTGGCAGCAATGTTACATTTTTTTTTTCTTTTATGAATGTGGAAGACCATTTCCTAAGCCCATTCATATTTTATCTTCACTGCCCTGACTCAGAACTAAACTGAAGTTGTATGAGATTGTTGAGGGCCTCACATGGAAGTTTCTGAGGACAAACAATGGAAAGAGGAATTTGAGAAGCTAAAGGCAAACGGACAAGGAAAAGGAAAGGCCAGAGGAAGAAAATTAATAAGAAATGGGCAAGATAGGCTGGGCGCGGTGGCACACACCTGAAATCCCAGCACTTTGGGAGGTTAAGGCAGGCAGATCATAAGATCAGGAGTTTAAGACCAGCCTGGCCAATATGGTGAAACCCCATCTCTACTAAAAACACAAAAATTAGCTGGGCATGGTGGCATGCCCCTGTAGTAGTCCCAGCTACTCGGGAGGCTGAAGCAGAAGAATCGCTTGAACCAGGGAGGCAGAGATTGCAGTGAGCTGAGAGTGTGCCACTGCAGTCCAGCCTGGGGGACAGAGTGAGACTCTGTCTCATAAAAAAAAAAAAAAGAAAGAAAGAAAGAAAGAAAGAAAGAAATGGGAAAGATAACTGGAAAAGAGAGGTTGAATATTTTAAATAAGGCTGTCATTAAATCTGAAAAATCGACTTATTTAAATGACAATTTCAAGTAAAAATTATTACAAATTCATTGGGAAAATTGTTTTAAAATAATTCATCTAATTTACTAAGTAAACTTTTATAGAATGCCTGCTATGTACCAGGCACTAAGTTCATAGTATAAATTAGAAACTAAATTTTACCCAGAAATCCATGGTACAAAAAAAAACCACTACTTTTAAAAAGTTTGTCTAGTTTCTCCAAATATAGACATGGCTATATAGTCAGGAATATCTATTTCTTTTATATCTATGTATCTATACATACAGACATATGGATATAATTATACATAACAATAGAAGTTTAGGATTAAACATGGAATTTCAGAGAGAGAGAATCCTTCTTTTCTGTAGTTCATAAGAGCTTAAATATAGTACCTAACCACCGCCTCCCTATATGATTTATCCTGAAACAACCCAAATAATAAATCTATATCTCATTATGCCTGAGAGTCTATCAATTTTTAAGTACTTTCCAATTTCAGAAATGTTAATATGAAAAAATGGGCAAAGACAAACGATTATAGAAATGATGAAATGAGGAAAAAAATGTATCTTAGAACTGATGATATACAATAATAATCTTTACGATTTTCTGAATGCCTAATATGTTTCAGGTACTGTTCTAAGTGCTTTACATGTGTCATTAAAACATTAAAACATTGCAGATACTCTGCCTGGCAAGTCATATCATGGTCCCTATCTCATAGATGAAAAAACTGAGACACTTAAGGTTAACTAGCCCAAAATCACATGACTAGTAAAAGGCAGAGTTCAACTTCAAATCAGGTGCTCTGGCTGTGGAACCAAGTCCTTAAACACCATCGCTTCAAGTGCAAAGGCTCCTTTGCTCCTGTGGGTCATGAGGAGTGGGTCACCAGGAGAGCAGAGATGCTTCTCCTGCCAACTGTGGGCCAGGAGTATGTATGTGTCACTAGGCTCTCACAAGTGTGGTTGTTCAGCTTTGACTCTCAGCTCTCTCTCTAGTCAGTTGCAGACATGATCAGGGGAGAGATGATCTGGTGACCATCTTCCTGGCCTTCACAGCCCTGCTTCAATTGAGCAGAGAGAAAGAGAGAGAGAGATTGATTGATGGATTGATTGATTGATTGATTAATTTTAATGCATCAGCTCATGAGATCACGGAGACTGAGAAGTCCCACAATCTGCAGCTGACAAACTAGAGAACCATGAGAGATGTGTAGTTCAAGTCCAAGTCTGAAGGTCTGGGAACTAGGAGAGTTAACTGTGTAGTTCCATTCCAAAAGCCATCAGGTTCCAGACCAAGGCAGACTCAATGTTTGAGTCCAAGTCCAAAGGATGGAAAAGACAAGTGTCCCAGCTCAACAATCAGGCAGGAGGGGTTTCCTCTTACTCAATCTTTCTGTTCTAGTCAGGTCTTCAATGGATTAGATTAAGAACACCTACATTAAGAAGGGTAATCTCAGGGCGGGGCACAGTGGCTCACGCCTGTAATCTCAGCGCTTTGGGAGGCCAAGGCAGGTGGATCACCTGAGGTCAGGATTTTGAGACCAACTTGGTCAACATGGTGAAACCCTGTCTTCTACTAAAAATACAAAAAATTAGCTGGACATGGTGGTGCACACCTATAATCCTAGCTACTCAGGAGGCTGAGGCAGGAGAATCGCTTTAACCCAGGAGACAGAGGTTGCAGTGAGCCAGAATGGTGCCACTGCACTCCAGCCTGGGCAACAGAGTGAGACTCTGTCTCAAAAGAAAAAAAAGAAGGGAAATCTGCTTTACTCAGTCTACAAATTCTACAAATTCAAAAGTTAATTATCCCGAAATACCCTCACAGGCATGCCAGAATAATATTTGGCCAAATGTCTGGGCATTTGGGGCCCAGTCAAGTTGACACATGAAATTAATGATCACACCATGGAAATCCTTTATCCCCATGCTCAGCACCCCAGCCAAGCACATGCCAGTCTCAGGCCACACAACCTTACAGGTCTCAGTCTCAGGGCCAGGTGTGTTTCAGGACTCGGGATTTTTTCAGATGTTAGAAAGGTAAAATGATACAAATGCCATATATTACCTCAAATCCCCAGTGGGCAGTTCTCTGGGAAACTGCATCAATATTTTCATAGTGAAACATGAATAATTAATGTAACAGAAATATTCAAACCACAATTATCCTCATGTCAGTTCAGCTCAGATTTTGCTGCCAATGAATTGGGTGAGTTTTACTGCCACATTGAAAAAAAATAACCTCTTTGTTTTCAGAGATATTTTTAAGATTGAAATACAACATAGCAGATTTTGCACACCTATATTAATAGTGACTAGATGCTGAATTGAGGCCTAGTTTTCCCATGACACACTGTTTTGTAACCAAATACAAAGTTTGTTTTTTTTAAAAAAAAATGTTGATGCACAGTGATAGGAATATTTTTATTTCAAAAACAAATATATCAGGATAAAGAACTGGACCATTTTTTGCTAGAAAATTAAGTTAAAAATTGTTGAGGGTAGAACACAAACAGGCACAGCTAGGACTGTATGCTGAAACAGTCCTTCTAGAAAACAGTTGGACCATGTGCATCCACAGCCCTCGAAGCTTTTATGATTTTTAACCCAATAATTTGACTTGTGAGAAAAAAATTCAAACTTCAGAGGAAAAATAAGTATGAAGATGTATATTTCATCATTATTTGCAGGTAGGATACAATCTAAATACTTTAAAATAGAAAAAGGATTATAGATTTTGTGACTTACATATGCAGTGAAGTCATCAACTTGAGAAAATGCTTGCAACATAGTATTATAAGGGAAAACTGTGTGGATAACATGGTACAGTAGTTAAGGTTACTGGACAGATTGCTGAAGTTTGTGTCCTCAGAAAGTTATTTAACTGAGTCTCAGTTTTCTCATACATAAATAGTGACAGTCATTGAAGCAGACAGAATAATGCCCTCCCAAAAACAGCCCCATGACCTGTGGATATGTTAAGTTAAATGGCAAGGGGGGAATTAAGGTTGCAGGTGGAATTAAATTTGCTAACAAGATGACCTTAAACTGGAGGATTAAACTGGATTATCCAGGTGGACCCAAAGTTATCTCAAAGGTCCTTAAACATGGAAGAAGGTGCAGAAGAGGGAGGCAGAGTGGTTCAATACAAGAAAGGCCCACTGTTAATGGCTTTGAAGATGAACATAAGGCAAAGAAAGTAGAGACTTTCAGAAGGTGGAAAACTCAAAAAACAGTCTCCCCTAGAGCCTCCAAAAAGAATGCTAATCCTGCTAACAGCATGGCTTCAACCCAGTGAGACCAAGACTGGATTTGTAACCTCCAGAACTGTAAGAGAATCCATTTGTGTTGTTTTAAGCCACCAAGTTTGTGGTGATGTGTTAGAGCAGCCATAGGAAACTAATATAGAATAATGTTTTACTAGTCAGGGAAATAAATCAACCCCAGCCAAAGACCTACATGCTCAACAAATACTGATAATATTATAATTATCATATGTATAGAAAATACTGAATATCAATATTTTATCAATGTTTCTTCAAGGAAATGGTTTATAAGTGATTTTCTTGTTTCTTTTTAATTTCAAGATTTTCTAAACTGAGGATGAAACCTTTTTTGATTCAGTGTAAAAATAGCAATAAGTACCATTCAACAGTTGTTTAGTTTGGGGAAAATCTTACTCAGATTCAACTCCTCTGACCGCTCCAAAACCAGTACCCTAGTCCAGTGGTTCTCAGCGGGGGGTGACTTTGCACCCAGGTGACATTTGATCATTTTAAGGTACATAGATGTGCTTTGGTCAAGGAATAGGCCGAGGCAGACATCCAGGCCTGCATAACTCAGCAAGTTTGGTGCACAGGCACACACCTCCACTTGTTATATAACCTGTTTGTGTAAGTTCATACCTGGCTGTACGCCACTGTTGTCCGTAAAAGGTGTAACCATCCTGCTAACACTGTGCAGGGGATCTCGGGGCTCAGCTCAGCTTAACATGGCTTAACATGGTGGGCACACTGGTGTCCAGAGAAAGAGAGAGAGAGTCAAAGCTGTCCATCTTGCAGACAGACAGGAGGGAGCCAGGACACAGCTCTGCTTGCTCATGCCCAGAGAGAGTTAAGATGCTGACCCTGAAGGCAGGGGAGAGCCGACCATGCAGCTGCAGGCGTGGGGGACGGCAGGAGCCACAGAGCCAGAGCAGACAGCTGAGATAAAGGTGGACAGTGTGAGAAAGCTGTTGATGAGAGCTGCTGCTGAATAAAATCATCTTTCACCTGCCTACAGCCCCCCTAGTGTTCTTTCTCCTCATCCACCCACTCCACTCCAGACTTCAGCATGGGCTGGATCTGGTTCCTGGGATCTGATACCATCACACTTAGAATACATTGCTAAGTCCTTTAACATGGGAGGTTCTGTGAGCAGAGTGTCCATCAGTGATCACTGATCCCCTTGTTCAAGCTATCCCATCCACGCTGGCTGCCTCCTTGCTGCTCCCTGAACGTGTTAAGCATGCACCCACTCAGATGTTGGTGCTTGCTGTTCTGACTAGCAAGAGCAGTTTTCTCCTAGAGCTTCACAAGACTCATTCTTATTTCACCTGGATCTCCGCTCAAAGGCTACTCCATCTGAAAGACTTTCATGATCACCCTGTCTAAAGTATCACTCCTTCCCCAATCATATTGTTCTGCCTTGTTGATCTTTGTATCATTTTGGTACCACATACACATACACGCACATGTATCAATCAAGATTCTCCAGAAAAACAAACATATACAACATATATATATGTGTATTTACACATATACAGAGAGAAAGAGAGAGATAGAGAGACGGATAATTGATTCATTTTAAGGAATTGGCTTGCATGATTATGGGAGTTAGCAAGTCCAAAAATCTCAGGCCAGGCTGGCAGATTAGAGACCCAGCAAAGCACTGATATTGCAGCACAAATCTGAAGGCAATCTGCTGACAGAATTGCTTCTCCTTTTGGTGACCCAAGTCTTTTCTCTTAGACCTTCAACTGATTGGATGAGGCCTTTCCATATCATGAAGGGTAACCTGCTTTACTGAAAGTCTACTGACATAAAAAGTACTCACATCTAAAAGAAATACCTTCACAACAACATCTAGACTGGTATTTGACTGAAAACTGAATAACATGGCTTAGCCAAGTTTAATTATCACAGGGCATTTTACGTATTTGTTTTCCAGTCTCTCACAAAGTACATGCCATAAGAACAGGAGTTTATCTGTTTTATTTGCTATTACTGTCCCATTGCCTAAAATAGCACCTGCATAAAACTAGCACTCAATAAATGTGTTGACTACATAGTGGTAAATTGTTTAGCCCCAGAAAGTCAGCTGGTTGCTTGACTGAATCAAGTAAGTCAGTACTTAAACTACTCTGTTACAATGGAGCCAACTCAGACTTCACAGCTTGTAAGGCATAAATTTAAATCCTACCATCTCCACTCCAGTGCTCCCTAAAGCCGTGGGGATGGCCACACAGACTCAGGCATTAGGGAGGAGGCCAGTGGGCAAAAATGGATCCTCTAATGCTTAAAGTAAAACAGAGAAGCACTGAAGGTGTGGCTGCAACACCAAGGAGATAAAAATGCAAATGGATGAAGGGGAAGAAGAGTCGGCTGTTTCTGAAGAAGGAAGCACTGAGGATGGAGAATGCAGGGCAAAGCCCAAATGTACTGTTTAAAATCCTGCCACTCACCAGGGGTGACCCTGAGCAGATTCTCTGGCAGCAGAAGGATGCTAGCTCCATGGGGGGGGGGGGGGGGGGCAGTCATATGCTGAGGGAGCCACATATGTTGACAAATACAACCAACAGCAAACATAAAGCAAAATTAAAAAGCTGCCCCTACTCACGCCCACAAACACATACACACACTTACACACACAACCAGCCAGCCACTCACACATCTGAATTTCTACTGCATAACTACTCTGGGAAACCATCATTAAACCAGTGCTTTGCGTAGGTGCTGCTGAGCAGAAAACTACCTGCATGCTCTGTTCCTATCACTGTAAACATCTTGTCCTCTCTCTGCCTATAACACAGTGGACCATGGACTATGTACTTTATTTCTCTGAGCCTGTTTCCTTGTCTGTGAATTGGGGGCTATGATATCTACTGTGTAATGTTGTTTAAAGATGAAATCAAATATGTCTGAAGCAGTGCTCAACCTAGGTATGGCACATAGCATGGGCTCTAAATGTATGCAGCCTTAATCTCTCCAGGCCTCTCTTTCCCAGGTACAGATGGGACGGCAGGAGCATTAATAACTCATACTTCATTCAACCTCCTTCCTTGCTCACACCACATTTCAGCTCCATTCAGAAGCTTACTAATTATGGCAGAGAGACTGCTCTTGAATGTCTCTGTCTCCACTGCACACGGAATCTCTGCTTCCTTCTACCCCTTGCAGGTGCCCTCACCCAGTCTGCTGGATATGGAATCACCAGGGAGGGCTCACCAATGCACCTGCTGTCTGCACCTCAGGCGAGAGTGGTGGTGTCCTCAGGGAGGGGGCTGCTTCTGAATGCTCCTGAAGCCACCTGCATTCAAGGCGCCAGAGGAAAGTTGCATTGCATGCACTAGTGGATCGCCAGGCCAAAAAATGCCTTTACCCTGCTCTGCTCACATTTCCTACCATTTATCAGGTGAAAGCTTCAGGCAGGTTACTTCATGTCTCCTACTTTTCCTAATTAAAATAGGGGTGAGAAAAAAAAATCCACTTCACTAAACTGCAATGCAGAAAAAAATGGGAAAATGTGTACAAATGCACATAGATGGTACCCATCTGGAGCATACATGGTGCTCAATCTCTATCGACACTCCTTGCCACCATTACCTTCTTTTCCAAGAATGAACACGCAGGACATAAAGCAAAGGTATTTGTGTACCTTCGTCTCAGAGCCATCCCTTCAGCTTCTTCCTGGTTGCTTGCTATGAAATGAATAGTGTCTCCCTCCCCCAAATTCATATGTTGAAGCTCTAACCCTCCATGTGATGGTATTTGGAGGCGGGACCTTTATGAGGTGATTAGGTCATGGGGTAGGAACCCTCAAGAATGGGATCAGTACACTAGTAAGATGACACATATGAAAGATGATCTGTCTCTCAACCATCTGAGGCTATGGCAAGAATGTGGCCAAGTATAGACCAAGAAGAGGACCCTGACTATGCTGGCACGCTAATCTTGGACTTCCCAGCATCCAGAACTGTGAGAAATAAATAGGTTTCTGTGAGAAAGTCATCAGCCTGTGGTATTCTGTTACAGCAGCCCAGGCAGACCTAACACAGTGCTTTTTCATGAGACTCAATATTGGGGCAGGGACTGATTCCCGCAGTGGACACCAAGCCATCTTCTCATCCCAGGCCTCCCACAATTATCTAGGGTGTGTGTGACACACACACACATGCACACACACTATCTTCCTCTTTCTAGTCTACAAAAGAACAAAGAAAACAAGAGTCTAAAATAAACAAAACAAAGTAAACATTGTGCTGTTTCTTATCTGTTTGCACATTAGGCATGCCCAGAGTTTCTGATTCTCAGTCAGGCTCAAGAATGCCTGTTGCAAAATGAGCCCTCTTCCCACTCCCTATGACTAAAACCATGAAGCCAGATCCAGGCTGTTTATCTGTGGTTCTCTGAGGTCATTATACATTAAAGTAAAGCTGGATCCCACTATATACCAGGCCAGATGACTCACATATTCAGACCTTCATTCAACTGGGAATTCTGCAGACTGTTAACACCCATCCTTCACATTGGATTCTTGTAAACCTAGTACATGGATTGCTGTTACTTGTTAAAGATGAGAAAATGTTGATGACTAGAAATAGTAGCACTAGTTACAAACACAGCCCCTAAAGCCCATGGTCCGGCCACTGCACCCCAGCCTGGGCGACAGAGCGAGACTCCGTCTCAAAAAAAAAGAAGAGAGGAGTCTAAGGAGAAAATTTAGAGAATTTTTATACTTAGGTGGGAAAATAACTACATCTTCATTTCATTCACCTCCAACTGAAATTTAGCATTTCTTCAAAATTTGAATGTAAGCAAAAAACCAAGGTATTATTAACAGTAACTGTATCATTGATGGAAATCACAGGTATTTTTATATCACATTACAGTGATTACAAACACCACAAAATAATGTCATTTAAACTTATTGCCACTTCAAAATTATAATAATTACTAAACTTGTTGCTAGTCTTGTTTGATTCATTAACAAAGATGTCCACATATTACTGTAACATAAATTCTTTTTAAAATATTTTGGACCAGGCACAGTGGCTCACATCTGTAATCCCAGCACTTTGGGAGGCCAAGGTGGGTGGATCACTTGAGGCCAGGATTTTGAGACCAGCCTGGCCAACATGGCAAAGCCCCGTCTCTACAAAAAATACAAAAATTTGCTGGGCATGGTGGCAGGCGCCTGTAATCCCAGCTACTTGGAAGGTTGAGGCAGAAAAATCACTTGAACCTGGGAATCAGAGGTTGCAGTGAGCCAAGACCACCCCACTGCACTTCAGCCTGGGTGACAAAGTGAGACTTCCCTCCTGTACCTCAAAAAAAACCAGATAGATAGATAGATAGATAGATAGATAGATAGATAGATAGATAACCTATACCAAAATATAATTGGTTTATATTGAATTTCATAATGCATATGTGTTATGATACATATTATATTAAATATCATTTCCCATGTATTATAATAGGTATTATTTGATATAAGATATTGTTTGATTATTAGATAATACATATTATTTGATAAGAATATTATTCTTAAAAAAGGACCCATGGGCTTCATTTCACTACCAAAAAGGTCCAGAAAACAAGTGTTCAGAACCTCTGAAGCAGAGAATTTTTGCAAGAAAGGCATTGGAGAAAAGCACAGAGAAGTTCCACGAAGTTGGGTGTTTGTTTGTATGTAGGTAGCAGCAACGAATGGCAGGTTTCTATGGGTTAGTATTAACAGTCTTCAAATTCTTGGATAGATCCTGATATTAAGATAATACAAAATATATCCCTTCCCTATGCTCCCCTGCCCTCACCTCCCTTCACCTCCCCTTCTCTTCTCTTCCCTTCCCTTCCCTTGGATCCAAGCTTAGATGGAGTGGGCTACCCAGCACCTAGTCAGCAATCTGCAGCTGCTGTTTAGAATTCTAAATAAACCATTTACAAAATTCATCCTTCAGCTCAGCCCATTTTAGCCTCCAGGTGAAAAGTAGGCTTGCCTCCTACTGTTCCCTCCTGTATCTGTGACCCCACCCCCATGCTTTATAATTGTCTAGTGTTTTAACGTCCTCCAAAATCATTGGTATCTTAACTGAGGTCTTCAAGTACCTTAAAGTAGGGGTCAAAAACTCAAACTTCCTCATGCACTAAGCAGATTATGTTAATGAGTGAACATTAAACCAGTTGACTTGGGATCCTTCTGGTATATTGTACTACATTCTGGGGTCACCTAATCCTTGCTACATTCTTCCATTTTTTTCAGACACTGAGTCTGTGTGTTGCTATACTGCAATAATGACCAGTGTTTCCAGAGCTTACAATCTTCCAATAAAAAAACAGAATTCCAAAATATTATGTGATATATTCCAATTTTTTTTTTTGAGATAGAGTCTCGCTCTGTCACCCAGGCTGGAATGCAGTGGCACTATCTCTGCTCACTGCAAGCTCCGCCTCTGGGTTCACGCCATTCTCCTGCCTCAGCCTCCCCAGTAGCTGGGACTAAAGGTGCCCACCACCACGCCAGGCTAATTTCTTTCTTTTTTTTTTTTTTTTTTGTATTTTTAGTAGAGACAGGTTTTCACTGTGTTAGCCAGGATGGTCTTGATCTCCCGACCTTGTGATCCGCCTGCCTCAGCCTCCCAAAGTGCTGGGATTACCTGCGTGAGCCACTGCGCCCAGCTGATATATTCCAATTTTTAAATGCTATGAGTCAAATTTAGCCAGTAGTTCAGCTAATAACCTCTGGCTTAATAATTCTAATATGATAAGGAAATTTCTAACACCAAGGGAGGATTGTTTTGATGGTGGCCTCCCCAGGACTTTCTTGGGTACCTCGGAACAGCATTTGACAAGGTTTTTCACATACATGATTATGTTTGCCCCTAAAGAGCTGGGGCAGGCATTAGGGACACCATTCTACACGTTAGAAACTGAGACTCAGAGAGGTTGCCTGACAAGCCCAACATCACACAGCTAGACTGGAACTGAGCTGTGCTATATTTCATTCACAGATGGCCTCACACTGCAGTGCTTTGCCCTAAACACTCCTGGGCAGTCAGTTAAGAGCCAGCCCTGGTTTAAGCTGGCTACCCCTGGCCTCCAACTCTCTCTCTGGGATACATTTAAATAGCTTTAAAACAGAAGCTTGGAAACATACCATTTTGGCATCTGGTCCAACTGCTCTGACTACCTCTAGTATTTTATGCTCTAATCAACTGACTTCGTGTTTTTTAAATCCTCATATATATACTGGCGTGCAGTGATCTGACGGGCATCATGGAACAACTTTGATTTTTCCATTTGCTCAAGGATTTTAACAGGTTGATCACATCAGCAGTAAGCTGTGGGTCCCTCCCACTTCTCCTCCTTAACAGAAATATTACCACGACTTGCTAGTTCTTCTGGAAATAGCCACTTGCCATAGCGATAAATCTTAGGTTCACTATATAACCCCTGATGCATTTCACATTTTCCCACCAAATTCCACTGTCCAAATTTGGAGTCCCAACTTGACCACAAGCAGATACAGTTTCACTTTGTGGGATTTTCCCAGCTTTTCCTTGCATTAGGATTGCAAAGCTTGTAACACCAGCTGTGTCTGAGCCAGCCCTCCAAAAAAGGCAATTGTGTTCCCTGATGGAATCGCTGCGCACGAGAGCTGCTGCCAGCTCTGCTCCTTGAGCGGCCTTTTCAGGATTCTGGGGCTGCTTCCAGCCCCTCCTCCCCACTCACCCGTTACTGATGTGGACTCCTCAAACAGCCCATGGTCCTTTAAAAGGCCTAGGAAAAGAAAGGGAAAAATAATGCAGACTCTTCCTCTCTCATTCCGTGGGACTCCATTTTTATTTTCTTCATCATCAATATTCTCATCAATCTTTTATTTATTTCATCAATACACATTTATAAATTACCAATCTTGCCCTTGGCACTTATGTTAGGGGTTGTGGAAAATAAGCTTAAACAAGGCAGGTGCTATTTCTATGAGGACTCATAAAACAACAGGGAACCGGAAATGGGATGATGATGATGATAATACCAGTCCACAATCCCTTATCCAAAATCTTTGAGGCCAGAGAAGTTTTAGAGTTCAGACATTCTCAGACCTTGGAGACTTGACATGATATATATATATTGTATGTCATGATAGATATACATTGTATGTTTCACAGAATCTCATTATCAAATTTAACTTATGTAAGACAAGTAGCCTCATGTTACCTCAGGTCAGATTTTGCCCCCAAAATTCATTTTGACATCCAACTTTCTATTTTGGCTTTTGGATTGGAACTGCAGAGATGGGATTTGGACCCTGAATGGTTTTCATTTGTTGAGTATCTACTATGTTCCAGGCAATTGACATGTCTTAGCCCCTTTTATCTTCCAAAAAGCCCTTCAAAATAAACTATTATTCTGACTGTTACTAAACACCGTATCTGCTAAACTTTTTATCACACAGACTACCTTTCATGAGCATCACTAACATTGCAGCAGGGTATTGTTCTATTTTAAGGAAAGGAAGCAGAGGTTCATGGAGGTTAAGGAACTCTCAGAAGGTTGTGGAGAATGTGAGTGGTAGGCTGGGAGCCGCGTCTGCTGGTGCTACCCGAAGCTCTACTGTTTCCATGATGTAAAACAGCTGCCTTTCTTGGGAGCCACTTTGATTCCACTGAACGCCCTTCCTGCCCTTTCCACTTTTGGTTCCAAAGCTCTCCCTAGTTTCCATGAGAGGTTCTACAACACGAAAATAAGTCCCACCTCGCGGATTTGTTCCACGTAACATACCCCTACTGATGGTCATTCGATTTCTCTCTTTAATTGCAAAATAATTTCAGAATCAGACTTTTCCGGGGTTGAATCTTATTCCTGACCCTGACATGAGCTTGGAAAAGTCACTTTACCTTTCTGAGAGTGATTTCCCATACTTGAAATTGGGGGGAAAGATAAAGTCCATAATCACTAGCATTATTACGGGGATAAAATAAGCTAATTTGCGTAAAGTATTTAATATGATGCCTGGAAAAGCATACGTGCTTGATAAAGAGTAGCTATTACTGGGGCAATTGTTATGACTTGTTATCATTGTTATTGAAAACTTATTGCTTAAGCACAATCTGGCCTAAGTAGGAAGCTAAGTGAATGTGATGCAGTAGACTATGACGTTGTCACTACCTGGCAAGCCCAGTCTTTTCTGAAGAAAGCTGATCATATGATCCACAACACCGAACAAAACCCAGTGCCCCAAGGATAGGAACTTGACCCATAAACTGTCACCTAAGGTGGTTTCTGGCTTCTGAGTTCTCTTGGCACAAAGTGCTTGCCCACAAGAAATAATAGTGGTTTACTGAGTCAATACATAAGTCTTCTTATTTGTTTCTTTTTTTTTTTTTTCAACTTTTATTTTAGACTCAGGGGGCATGTTTACAGGTTTGCCATCTGAGTATATTGCATGCTGAGGTTTGGGGTATGAATAATCCCATCACCCACGTACTGGGCATTGTACCCAATGGTTAGTTTTTCAATCCTTGTCCCCCACCCTCTTGCCTCTAGTTGTCCCCAGTGTCTACTGTTGCCATCTCTATGTCCATGAGCATGCAATGTTTTACTCCCACTTATAAGTGAGGACATACGGTATTTTGTTTTCTGTTTCTCCATTAACTCGCTTAGGAGAATGGCCTCCAGCTGCACCCATGTGACTGTAAAGGACATGATTTTGTTCTTTTTTATGTCTGCATAGTATTCCATAGTGTATATGTACCACATTTTCAAGAAACTCTTTTGAAAGGGGGATTGGATGTGAAATACATAAAAGACCAGAAAGATCAGTTGGCCACAAGAGGGTAAAGAACAGACATAAGGGGAGGAGGAGGAGGAGGAGGAAGGGAAGGAGTAGGAGGAGGAAGAAGAAGAAGAAGAAGAAGAAGAAGAAGAAGAAGAAGAAGAAGAAGAAGAAGAAGAAGAAGGAGAAGGAGAAGGAGAAGGAGGAGGAGGAAGAGGAGGAGAAGGAGAAGAAGAAGAAGAAGAAGAAGAAGAAGAAGAAGAAGAAGAAGAAGAAGAAGAAGAAGAAGAAGAAGGAGAAGGAGAAGGAGAAGGAGAAGGAGAAGGAGAAGAAGAAGAAGAAGAAGAAGAGGAAGAAGAAAGGGGAAGGGGTAAGCAGGAAGGGAATGGGGAAGTGGGAAGGAGGAAGAGGGAAGGGGGAAGGGGGAAGAGAAAAGGGAGAAGGGAGAAGGGGAGCATTTATAGAAGCATGGGCAATAGTTGCAGAAAGAGAAAGAACTCCGGTCAGATCATCAAAATACCAGAGCAGAGAACTGAACTCCAAAGTCTGTGCTTTTGATCTCTACAATAAGGGCCACAGATCCTCATGCCTCTGGGGCCAGTAGAGTAATAGAAATGAGAGGTGGGTGCCTGAGGAAACCTATGTCAAAGTGGAGCGTGCACACCCTTTCAAAAGAGGGGGGGGGGCCACTAGTTTATTTTGATAAATGGTACTCTGTGGGAACATGAGCCAAATTTATCAGGTCTTCTGACTTTTCAAGAGAAGACAGGAATTCAGATATCCATGGGAAAAGTCCAGTGTTTTAATGTTTAAAACTAATTTGGTCTTTTTTAATCACTGTGTAGGCAAAAATACACACACACACACACACACACACACACACACACACATCATTTTTGGGTTAGATTTAGTCTACAGACCTTCAGTTTGAGAATACTGCCTTATACTATCAGTTGTAAGACAAGGGAGATGTTTGGTGCAATGTCCAAACTCCCTTCTCTAATATATGGAAACAAGAAAGGATAAGACGTGCTATCAGCCCAATGAGAAAATGTCTCAGAGTTCCAGTTGAAGGCAATTTCTGAGAGAAGAATCCAAACGAGATGTTTCGGCAAATGGCCCAAGCCATTTCATAAATCCAGAAGGAGAGCAGATGTATGTTTCTGGTCAAGATACAGTAATAGAGACTAGATTTACCTTCCCCTTGAAACAACTAAAAAGCCAGCATTTAAAACACATGAAACATTTTTTGATACATTTAACCTAAGTCTCACCTCATTCATTTACTTTCTCTTACAGATCACTGTCCGATGCAGAAAAGTGATCTTTAAGAGAAGGTAAATGAATGAGGTGAGCCCTCTGACTGCCCCAGCTGACAGCACAGAGAGTTTCCAGGCCACAGCACAGGGAGAGGAATCCCCATGGAGCTGGGTGGTCCCACCGCGTTGAGGTGATGGATCTGAGAATGCAGGAAACCACAATGGCTGAAGTTTGAAGACCAGAGCAGTACTGCAGAGACAGTCACCTAACAGAGAACACCAGAGATTCTACAGAGCCCTCCTTGAGTCTTCAGCTGAGCACTAATCAGCACACGGTGCAGAGAGACTTTATGAGATGAGACTGGGGGAAGCACCAACAAGGATTAGAGAAAACATCCCCTGCCACGACACTGGCACCAGGAATAATTCTTTTTTCCAGTAACCTAAGTGGAAAACTCATACTTCATGGAGTATTGGGTAAAATGTTCAGAATATTTTGCTAAGTAATGAAAATAGATAAAATCACATTCTATCTTGCCTTTAAAAAGCTTAAAAGCAAAACTCAAAAGTATCAGACAATTTATTGATAATTGTATACCACGGTGAAACCATCACCACAATCAAGATAATGGGCAAAACCATCAACCCAAAAGGTTCCTCCCACCTTCCTCCCCTCCTTCCCATTTTTGGACTCTCCTCCTGCCCTTCCCCTTTCCCCAGGAAAACAATGATCTGGTTTATCCTCACTATGTAAAATAGTTTGCATTCTTCAGAACTTTGTTGAAAGGGAATTAAACAACATGTGCTCTTTTGTTATCTGCTTCTTTCACTCAGCTTGGTGATTTTCAGATTTATCTATACTGTTGCCCATGCCCATTGTTGACCCCCCTTTATTGTTCTCTAGTACTGCAGAGAGTGAGAGTATTTCCATGGCTTAGCAGGTTTGCCCTCTGAGTGTGTGGGTGTGTAAGGAGAGCTGTGACTCTCCAAAGGAAAGGAGCATTCTACTTCCTCAAAGCTGAAAGTCAGAGAGCATGATGTGCAGAAAGCCAGGAGGGCACAGGAGGAGTACAAAGCAGTCGTGGCTATCCAGAAACTAATGCCAAAGGCTGAAGCAGCCTTCCAAGGACCGGGATGGAAGAATTTGGAACAAATGTTTACCACTGTGTGTAAGGGTTGATCAAGAAGCAAGAATAAGGAAATTTGTTTTTGACCTTTGGGAAATGAAAATTAGAGTTTATTGTTTGGAACACTCCAGGTAAATAATAGTTACTCAATCTCTGACCCGGTTGCAAGAAAATTTCACCTGCTGTCTCTGACTGTATTTTATATATATATGTAATATATTACACATGTATATATTATATGTTATTATATATAATATATTTACGTATAACATAATAAATGTATATATCATATATGTAGTATATATACATATATAGTATGTATATGTTCATCATATTATATGTGTATATATACATATATGTACATACATGTATATGTGCATATACATATGTATTATATATATTATACATATTATATGCATAATATAGTATACATTATATGTGTATTCTATGTTGTATATATTTAATACTAAATATAATATATCATTATGCTATATAATATAGTGATACTATATATCAATATATAGCGTATAAATATATACCACATATTATATGTACTATATAGTACTGTATATATAACATAACTGGAGAACTGGTTAAGAATGATTCTGAGTTTGCACAGAGATTGACGGGACAGTGTTTTAGCAGTGGCTGTCATAGGCAGGAGATAAGAGAATGAACACCACAGGTGTTCCATTGTTGCCATTCCTGCTCAAAGGTTTCTCCAGTTGGAGACCCGAATTCATTATTTCATTTCAGAAAAAGACCTCTCGTTGATCATCCTCCTTTTTTTTTTTTTTTTTCAGACAGAGTCTCACACTGTCGCCCAGGCTGGGGTGCGTTGGCGCAATCTTGGCTCACTACAAGCTCTGCCTCCCGGGTTCATGCCATTCTCCTGCCTCGGCCTCCTGAGTACCTGGGACTACAGCGCCCACCACCACGCCTGGCTAATTTTTTGTAATTTTTAGTACAGACGGGGTTTCACCATGTGAGCCAGGATGGTCTTGGTCTCCTGACCTCAGGATCCGCCCGCCTCGGCCTCCGAAAGTGGATACTCTTCTCCTTAATCCCTTTCTCATTCCAGGAGACACAGAGCTTCCTCTAACAATAAGGCAACTGGATGTGGAGCTTCTCAGTATGACTGAAGCTTCCTTCACGCCATTTCATCTCATTGGGCCTCAGTTTCCTCATCTACTCCATAGACCCATGTTAAAATAGATGATCTAAACTTAATAGTAAAACAAGTAATTATATTATAATAAATACACACAATTATTTTTGTCCAATATGATGTTTCCCTATTGCAGACTTTTTATGGGCTTTTTAAAAACCAGAAATTTAATCAATTCACATTTCAGATTGACCAGTTACTTTCCTTGTTCACTTACTCCTCATCTGTATGCGTTCCATTCTCTACAGGATGATTAAGCATTTTGCAAGGATAAGAAAAATTGTTTTTGACCTTTGGGGAATTAAATTTACAGTTCATTGTTTGGAACGCTCCAGGTAAATAATAGTTTATACAGTAATAAATTGTGTAATTGCACTTAATCTGTGCCTAGAGGCCAGGAAGCACTGCAAATGAGTACATTCCAAATAAGGCTCTCTGATTCTGGGAGGCAGTGGGAACCAGCCCCAGTAAGGACATCTGTTGATGCAGCACATATTTCTCCAGTGCGAAACCATGCAGAGGCCTCGGGTTTGGTACAGTTTCAATCATTGCAATTCAAGTGATGAGGAGGTCTATGACAAATTATTAGAGGTAGGAAACACTGGTCCTAGGACAGAAAATCAAACGATTCTGAACTGTAACCAAAAGCAGACTAAGGGCCAGGTTTGGGAATGTGTTTCCAAACCCAGGCAACAGAATGGGTTGAAAAAAAGCCATAGAGTAAGAGGAATGAGGTAATTCATTGAGGTTTTAATCTGCAACCTGCAGTCACAGGTGTGACTTGAATAATGCGTTCCTCCTTTCTTGGCTGGAGGTAGGAAAATATAGCGATTGAGATATGTGTACCAGAGTCAGATTGCCTGGGTTTGAATCCAAGCTCTGGCATGTCCTCTTCCTGACCTTGAGTTCCCTAACCCTTAGCTTCTTTGTCTGTAATATGGGACCAGTCAGACACCTTCCTCATAGGACTGTGTGAAATTAATGAAGAGATAACCAGGAAGCACCATGTTGGCAATAATAATAATGCTCCATTTACACCAGGAATGAGGTCTTCAGCATAAATGTGGTGTTCAGACAACTGAAATGTCATCTTTTCTCTTAGCAATATTTTTTTATTTTTATGAAAACACTGTAAAACATACCATAAACTTTCCCACATACTAAAACAGGGTATAAGAAAAGAACATAATGTTTGGAGTAAGAAAATATGGGCTTTGGTCTGGCTTTGCCACTTCATAGCTGAGGGACCCTGAGGTACGTATGTCTCTGAGCAGCAGTTTGCAGCCATTTGAAATGATGCTTGCACGTCATGGAGCTGACAGAGGAGATATAGGTGATAAACGCTTTGCACACTCATTTGCCAAAAAAAAAAAAAAAAAAAAACTGTTTGTTTTCCTTGATCATTTAAGACCATTGTTATGAACATGGATTGGTATATCACAGCATGATTATGTTTTTACCTCATGAAGAAAATGTGAAAAAGCACCACGTGTTCACATCATGAGACTGCCATCCTCTAGGGACACCAGGCGTCCATAGCAACTGACACAGTACTGTTCCTATCTCACTGCCTGGGAAATATTGTGAAACAGATAAAATAATCATGGTTTCTGAAAATAGTGCCTTTAGCTTTTCTTTTAAAAGAAATTATGTGCTAAGTATTAAAATACAAGTTAGTTTTAAAAAAAAATCACCCAGCATCACATCACCTAAAAATAAGCATTGCCAGCCTTTGGTGAAGATCAATTCAGTTACCATTCTATCATACATAGAAACAGAAAGGAGAGTTCACAGACATACAAATACATTGATAGAAGATATTAAAGACAACAATGGGGTTATAAGTGTTATTTCCAATAAAAATAGTATATTTAGGTTCATTTAAATGTAATATGGTAAAAAAGAAACTAAGGAAAAATTGAAATAAACTGCTAAATGGAATGTTTCTTACCTGAAAGATTTGTTAATTTGTGACAGATACCTCTAAAGTTCAAGAAATAAAAGATTACAAAGTATATTGTAAGAAGTAATTTAAAGTCCAACATTCAACATTTTGTTGGACCCTTGGTTTCAGAGAGGATTAGCATAATTACTTAGTTTCTCACCTCTCCTTTCCCTTCCTCCCACATTTATTAGCTATATTACTATTTTTAATTTGTCAGTGTTTAGAGAATTTGCGTTTTACTCTAAAATGATAATTATAACTATATACCATTTAAATTGTATTTTTAAATGTATACAATCAATATCTATTGAACATCCATTATGTGCCAGGTGCTATTTAACACGTTGAGTATACAGTGGTGAATAAAACAGAGCAAATAAAACAGAGTCCCTGCTCTCATGGAACTTATGGTGAGAGACAAGCAATAAAAAATAATATTCTGTCTATACACATACATGCACACATAAAATATGTCAGGCAATGATGGATGCTATCAATAAAAATCAAGCAGGTGAAGAAGGAAGAGAGAAGAGTATTTGAGTGGGGAATATTTATACAGGGTGGTCCAGTGATCCTAAAACTTTCTAGGAAATAAGAAAAGTGCAAGAGCCAGGCTTTTTACACTGGCTTCTTTCCTCCTAGGGCCTTTAGTTTGGTTGAGTTTTTATCAAGAAACAAACACTTGAATGAATTTTTTTAAGTACTCATTGATGTTGTATTCCAAAAGTTCCCAAATGCCAGAGATGTCTCCCTTTTGCCTTATTACTTAGAAAGCAAATTGGCAGATTATAAACTTCTTGGCTCAAGTTCTTCTCCTTAGAACTTTATTGACTTTACTCCACTGGCTTCTGGCATTGGCTGTTGCTGTAGCAACATCTCAGAAGAAAGCCGACTAGAAGACCAAGTGCCTGGAGATGCGGAAATGGGCAAATAACTATAACACTATCCCTGATGAGAGGGAGTGAATGTGAAACTAGGGCAGTAGAAAGGGGAACAGGGAAAGGGTCAGAAGTGTTGCAAGATATGAGATCACTTAACTTCTCTGTGTGTATTTTTGTTTTGTTTTGTTTTGTTTTGTTTTGTTTTTGTCAGCATGATGTATGATGAGCATGTAGAACTGGATCCTAGCTTTGGAATCTAAGAAGTCCATGTTCCAATCCAATATCTGTCCCAATATCTGCAGTAATACCTTAAGATGGTCCCTTTGCCTCTCCGATCCTCAGTTCATATATCTATAAAATGGCAATAAGAATTACTTTGGAAAGGTCTATAAGCATTAGAAGCGATATAAGTGAAGTTTTTGAGTTACTGCCAAGTGCCAATCAAGTTGTTTATGTTACATAACAAAAGCTATGATTTCTATTGTGCCAACCTTGGCTACATATCTGTTAAGGGCCAAATAATGAACATAAACATAATAAGAGAGATAAAAATACATGTATGTATATTTTAGAAAAATATACATACAAGATAAAATCTACATACAAGATAAAATGTACGTACAAAAGGATGGCACCAGAATACTTAGATTCCTGAAAAATGCTGCATTCAATTTTGATATAATGTTTATAGATGACGTGTGTGGGGGGGGGGGTGTGTGTATGTGTGTGTGTCAGAGCCTTTCTCTGTAAATGTCAACTTAACCCACACTTGAGTTCAAGGAACTTAAATATTATTTGCTTTTACTACTTATGAAAAACTACTTGCAAAACAGTAACATCAGCCAGGTTCAGTGGCTCATGACTATAATCCCAGCACTTTGGGAGGCCAAGGTGGGTGGATCACCTGAGGTCAGGAGTTCAAGACCAGCCTGGCCAACATGGCAAAACTCCATCTCTACTAAAATTACAAAAATTAGCCAGATGTGGTGGCATATGCCTGTAATCCCAGCTACTCGGGAAGCTGAGGCAGAAGAATTATTTGAATCCAGTAGGCGGAAGTTACAGTGAGCCGAGGTCATGCCACTGCACTCCAGCCTGGGTGACAGAACGAGACTCCATCTCAAAAAACAAACAAACAACAACAACAAAAACCCAGTAACCATCAAAGTGCAGATTTCTTCTTGAGATCTAATATGTAACAGGTGAATTCAAATAGTTGGTCAAAGTGAAGGGATTGACTAAACTGGTGAAAACTGACTAAACAGTTAACCAACCTGGTGATTCATCAAAATCTGGCCCTATCATCACCAGAACCATCCCTTCTCCTATCACAGCCGGTATAGATGTCTCTTCCTGGACTACTTTTGTCTTATCTTTCCTATACTAATAAACCAAGTATCAACTCTGAACAAGCAGGGAAACTGGGAAGAATCTGATAAGTTTATATCAAACTGACAAATTCTTTGGTCCCAGCATCTACCTCTATTTTCATTTCCTCTGTCTTTCAAACTTTATTTCATTTTATTTTATATTATTTATTTTGCTCTCAGAAGATTCTGGGCTCCTCAAAGCACACATGAGTCTTCTGTGGTGTCAGAATGGTATAGCTGCGGAAAAGTACCCTTAATAGAAATAAAACACTTCTTACCTGGTTCATACCAATCTAGGTTTCCTGGAAACTTCAGCCCTGCAACATTAACCATGTTGAATCACCAGTTAACAGATTGATAGCAACTATTACATCAGGAAAATCCTCAGCTTTCAGGGCACTTGGATCTTCAAGTTTAGGGCAGCAGCAACACACAACTAGAAATCTGATAGGCCACACACTTTGAGTGAATGGGATCCAAGTGAGAGAGACTGATGTGGGGTTCCCAGAGCAGGAAAACAGATAAATACTTTTGAACTGGAAGAATCCTGAGTAATCATCTAGGCTAAGAGGTGAACCTCGAACTTCAGAATACATCAGAATCACTTGGAAGCCGTTTTAAACACAAGTTGCTGAGCCCCACCTCAGAGTTTCTGAACCAATGGATCTGAAAAGGGGCAGGAGATTTTGCATTTATAATGAGTTCATAAGGTGATCCTGATGCTACTGGCTGGGGGAACATACTTTGAGAACAACTGTATTAGAGCAGTGGTTCTCAATCTTTGCTGCATATTAGAATCACCTACACAGATTTTTTTAAATGCCAATGCCCAAGTCAATTAAATCAGAATTTCTATGGGTGGAACCTAGTATTCAACAATATTTAAAGTTTCCCAGATGACTCCAATGTACAGCCAGTTTTGACAATCTAATTTCCAGTTGAGGAAACAAAGACTACCTTGTTTGCCAGGACAATATCTAGATCTTGAGTCTTCTGTCTCCCACTGAGGACTGTTTCTGCCTCATGTAGAACACTGACTCAGAAAGAATGAATGTACATAGTAGACTGGATTAGGTAACGGTTTTAACAAGAAACCCCTATTACTGTACCCATTATAAGCATTAAAATATATGTCTTAGTTATCCATTGCTGCATAACAAATTATTTGAAGTCTTAGTGGCTTAAAACAACAGTTATTGTCTCAATTTCTGTGGATCAAAAGTCACGCCAAGGCTTCAGTCATCTCAAGGATTGACTGGAGGAGGCTCCACTTCCAAGCTCATTCTCATGGCTGTTAGCAACAACATCAGTTCCTAATCATGTGGGCCTCTCCTTGGGGCAGCTCACACCATGACACCTGGCTGCCTGTAGGAGGAGCCTGTGAGCAAGATAAAGAGGGGGTCAAGCAAGATGGGAACCACAGTCTTCCCGTAACCTAATCTTAGAAGTGACACACAATGAGATACCATCTCACAAAAGTTAGAATGGAGATTATTGAAAGTCAGGAAACAACAGATGCTGGAGAGGATGCAGAGAAATAGGAATGCTTTTACACTGTTGGTGGGAGTGTGAATTAGTTCAACCAGTGTGGAAGAGAGTGTGGCAATTCCTCAAGGATCTAGAACCAGAAATACCATTTGACCCACCAATCCCATTACTGGGTATATACCCAAAAGATTATAAATCATTCTACTATAAAGACACATGCACATGTATGTTTATTGCAGCACTATTTACAATAGCAAAGACTTGGAACCAACCCAAATGTCCATCAATGATAGACTGGATAAAGAAAATGTGGTACACATATACCATGGCATACGATGCAGTCATAAAAAAAGAATGAATTCATGTCTTTTGCAGGGACACGGTTGAAGCTGGAAGCCATCATTCTCAGCAAACTAACACAGGAACAGAAAACCAAACACCACATGTTCTCACTCATAAGTGGGAGTTGAACAACAAAAATACATTGACACAGGGAGGGAAACATCATACACTAGGGCCTGTCAGGAGGTCAGGGGAAAGGGGAGGGATAGCATTAGGACAAATACCTAATACATGCGAGAATTAAAACCTAGATGATGGGTTGATAGGTGCAGCAAACCACCATGGCACATGTATACCTATGTAACAAACCTGCATGTTCTGCACATGTATCCCAGAACTTAAAGTAAAATTTAAAAAAAAAAAGAAGTGACATCAAATTTCTTTTGTTCACACTCAAGGGGAGAGGACTATACAAGGCATGAAAAACAAATGGCACAAATAATTGGGGGACAATCTTAGAGGCTACCTACCACAATACAACTACAGAAATTTAAAATAAATAAAACACTAATAATATACCACAATATTCTCAGCACACAGAATATAAGAACATTAAAGGCAATTTGAGGCTTCTGAGACATGAGTTCTCCCTTGGATGTCTGTGGGAGGGGAGGACAAAGGGCAACCAGAAAGGAAAAAGGGAGAGAGCAACGCAAAAAAAGTAAACAAGGAAAACAGTTTTTCCTCCAAATTTCCCAGGAGTTTAAAGGAAAAGAACTTCTGAAAATTATGAAAGTCAGGGGAGTTAGAACATGAAGCTTTATGGGAAATGAAAGAAACTAGTATAATATCTGCTAAACTATGCTATCCATATTAAAGTCGTTGGGGAAAATACGTAAGTATTTTATTTCATCCAGATATCTAGGACGGCTAAATAAATGGAATAAATATAAATTAAATCTTAAATCTTGATGAAATTCTATTCTACCTCAGGATTTAAATAATAGGCTACACAGAAACAAAGACACCATTTTCATACAAGTAAGTAACTCAGTAGGTCTGTGGCAAACTCAAAACTAGAACTTGAGTCTCCTGGCTCAATACTTTCCTAACTCCACTCATAACCCAATAATGCACATTCAACTCCTTAGTAGGTCACCAACACTTCAGACTATGGACTGTCCCTGTTTTAACCAAATCTCATGATAGAACAGCCACTTGCAAAGATGGAAAGCAAAGAGTGAGTGTGCTCATGCTGAAGGTGACTTTTTTTATGCCCAGGTTGTCTATATGGGCAAATGGGAGGATTACAATAGATATTTTAAAAAGCAGTAGAATATGGCCAGGTCAATTCTGTTTTATTTTCGTACTGAATAAACATTAACTAATAGATATGTGCCAAGCACTGCACCGGGTAAAGAGGTTGCAAGGCCAGAAAGGACACACCACCCACTCTTGAGGAGCTCTGAGGCCAACAAAGGAGACAGAGAGGTAACTCAGTAATTACTGTGCAATGGAAATAGTAATTACAGTATAATGGAGAGGTAAGTCAGTAACTACAGTATCCTGCCTCACTGGGAACATGGATTTGGGGAATTGAAGTCAGATTGGGTTTAGAATTTAAAACGAAGTGATATTTACTTAGATAAAAACAGAGAAAGCCTTCAATAGGAGTGATTTTATGCATAAAGGAATGAAGACTTAAGGCTGGGGATGTTGGCTCACACCTGTAATCCCAGCACTTTGGGAGGCAGAGAGGGAGGGTCAGTTGAAGCCAGGAATTCGAGACCAGCCTGGGCAACCAAATGAGACCCCATCTCTTAAAAAAAAAAAAAAAAAAAAAAAAAACCCAAGAATGAAGACTTAAAAGAGCATTATGTGTTCATGAATACAAAAGAAATTCACTGTGGTTGGACTGATTTATGGAAGAAAGGACCAAAAGCTAAGAGCAAAAAGGACTGTACTAGTTTCCTACTGCTGCTATAACAAATTACCTCAAACTTAGAATCTTAAAAATATAAAAACTCACTCTCTAACAGTTCTGGAAACCAGAAGTCCAAAATGAGTCTTACAGAGCTAAAATCAAGGTGTGAGTAGAGCTGGTTTCTCCTGGAGGATCCAGGAGAGTCCACTTCTTGTTTCTGCCGGCTTCTAAGGATGATGGTGTTCCTTGGCACCGTCACTCCAATCCCTGCTTTCTGTCATCACATTGCCTTCTCTTTTTCTACAGTCAAATCTCCCTCTGACTCTCTATTATATGGACACTTGTTATTGCATTTAGGGCCCACCTGTATAATCTAAGATCCTCTCTCCATCTCAAGATCCTAACTTAATCACACTCTCATAGCTTTTTCTGCCATATAACATTCAAAGGTTCCAAGGGTTCAGTGTAGATCTCTTTGGGGGTTATTTTTCCACTTACCGTGAGAACTCTATGAGCTACAATAAGAATTTTCACTTTAAAATACATGGAAAGCCATGATAAAGTCTTTAGCAAGAAAGTGATGAAGCAGATTTGGGGAAGCTCATCCCAGCAACCCCTTTGTAGAAGATGAATCAAGGGACTGGGAAGGGAGGTGAGCAGCCAAGTTGTTACTAATTCGAGTAAAAAGTGATGAGGACTTTAAGTAAGGAAAGGAAGTAGAGAGGAGGAATTAATAAGATAGATTTCACATCTAAATCAGGAAGACCTGAAGACTTATAATCTAGGGAATGAAGGGAAGGAGACATCTGAGAAGACTCAGATTTCTAATTCAAGTAACTGGTTAATATTAATGATATTCACATTGATTTGATATACAAGAGGTTAGCAGGTTTGTGGCTTAGTTATTGAAGTATTGGAAGAGACAAGGGAGCTGAGGATGAGGAGTTCGCTCATGAACCAGTTGGGTTTTAGATGTCTAGAAAATATCTCATGAAGATAACCAGCTATCTAGTAGGAAGTTGATGATGTAATTCTGAAGTTTAGCAAGGAGGTCTGTCTAGAGAACTTGATTTAAATATGTCAGCATATAAACTATTATTGAAGCCACATAAAAGTATATTATTAATATGACCATTGAGATATATATATATATATATATATATATATATATATATATGGAATAAGAAGAAAGAGTTATAAATGAAGACCTGTGAGATGCCAATATGCAAAGGTGAAGGAGCCCACAAGGGGTTCTTGGAAAAAGAGACCGATATTGGAACAGGAAATTTAAAAGAGAATGGGCTTCAGATGATGAGGAAAAGGAAGGATCCAAGGAAGGATTTGTTACTGTGAGGAAAAAGTACTGCTTGGGAATTCATGTAACAGAGGAGGATCTAATTTCCCTGAAGATCTTCTGCAAACTAATGGGGAAAATNTATATATATATATATGGAATAAGAAGAAAGAGTTATAAATGAAGACCTGTGAGATGCCAATATGCAAAGGTGAAGGAGCCCACAAGGGGTTCTTGGAAAAGAGACCGATATTGGAACAGGAAATTTAAAAGAGAATGGGCTTCAGATGATGAGGAAAAGGAAGGATCCAAGGAAGGATTTGTTACTGTGAGGAAAAAGTACTGCTTGGGAATTCATGTAACAGAGGAGGATCTAATTTCCCTGAAGATCTTCTGCAAACTAATGGGGAAAATATTAACAACCTCATAGACACATACAAAAAAGATATATATATTTAACAGAAAAAAATACAAATGGCAGGTAAACATATGAAAAAAAAAGTTTCATCTGTCTCATAAAATAAAGGAAAATTAAAAGTACTCTGAGATGCAATGTTTGCCTGTCAAATGAGCAAAATTAAAAATTTTGCTAACACTGTATTAGCAGCAGTGAGAAGCAACAGGTACTCCTACATTGCTGGTTGGTCGCATTATAAACTGGACAATGTCCTTGAAATGTTTCTTAAATATCTATTAAAATTACTGATGTATATAATCTTTCATTAAGTGTATAGTGGTAAGTTGATGAATGTTTACTTCTGTTTTTAAGAAGCCAGGAAGATATATGTGAAACTGTTACATGCACATAAGTGCATATATTTATAAGTATGTGTGTTTGCTCATGCATACAAAAACTACTGATGAAACTGATAGAACTGGGATATCTCCAGGAATGAAAACAAATGAGGACAAGGATGGTAAAAAGAATTTTTCATTGTCTTCCCTTGTAGCACTTTTGAGCATTTAACTATGTGAATTTATTATCTATTCATAAGTTAATTAATTTAATTAATAAATGAACCAAATATATTTCCACATGATACAGAAAGTTAAAGACAAAAAAGAATCAAATGCTTGGGGATCAATACTAAAGTCACATGTTCTTATCAAGAGTGGTTCAGTGATATGGTAGAAATAGAAGCCAAATTATAGTTGGTAAATCCACAGACAGAAAGTTAAAAAAGAAAAAGAAGATGACCTTAAGTGTAGGCTTATTTGTCAAGAAATTGGCTAAGAAAGGAAAATAAGAACATAAATAGTCTCGAGAAGGTAAATTTCAGGGTTGTCTGTTGGCTTGCTAATTTTTTAATATGTGCCCCTTGCTATTTGGAAGGAAAAGAGAGTCATAAAATACAAACCAAAAAAAGTGGTATTTGACACAAAGTATGAGATTTCTAAGGAAGTAGGAGGGCATAAGATCTGGTATATATTTTCATGGGAATACTTGAATCTGAAGGAGTTACATCACATGCACTGAGATAGGAAAGATGAGAAGAGAATATAGATATACACAAAGAGATGAATATATGACTGTCAGAAAATTAAACTGCTGAAAATCTCACCTTTGGCCTTTATTTTTTTTCAGTTGAATGTGCAATCAGCTGCTGAGAACAATAACAGTGGTGGTAAGTCTGAGGTTTGAACAAAGAAGTGAAAATTTTAAATAGCTGCTAAAGGAATGAAAGATGGTACAAACCATGGAGAAATGCAGAAGAATTGACCTACAGCCCCAAGGCCAGATGAGACCCCAAATGTGAAATGATACCAAATATCCATGGTAGCTCAGTATATTCATCCATTTCCACACTGCTATAAAGAGTACCTGAGACTGGGTAAAAGAAAAAGGTTTAACTGACTCAGTTCCACATGGCTGGGGATGCCTCAGAAACTTACAACCATGGCAGAAGGGGAAGCAGGCATCTTCTTCACAATGCGGCAGGAGACAGAATGAAGGAGGAACTTCTAAACACATCTAAAGCCATAAGATCTCATGAGAACTCACTCAGTATCACAAGAACAGCACGGGGGAAACTGTCCCCATGATCCAATCACCTCCCTAACTCCACACATAGGGATTACAGGTCCCTCCCTCGACACATGGGGATTACAATACGAGATTAGATTTGGATGGCGACACAGAGCCAAACCATATGACATGATTTCCCTATCAGAATTCAGCTGTCTAGATATTGAAATGAGACACTGAGAGGTTCAGTTGGTACAGGGTAGGGCTTTACAATAAAGACAAGGGAACAATGAAAGGCCATTTATGAAGACATTAGTGAAATGGTGGGTCACAATAACTCTATTGAGCTAAGCTGGATAGCAAGGAATGTGAAGCGCATAGCAGGGTGATAACTAAAAAACAATAGAAGATCCCAGAGCTTGGAGGTTTAAAGGATAGGTAGAGGGCAAGGGAGATAGGAGATAAAACTAAAAGTAAAGGATGGAAAGTGGGATGTGGAGTTCCAGATTTAAGGAGACTTTGGCCATGACAATGACCAAGAGAGAACATGGACAAGGTGGAAATTGAGGTAAGGATCCCTGGAGATTAGTAAGTCAAAACACTACCTCATGCTTCCTTTATCCCGGGCTCCATGCTTATAACCACTGGGTCTTCACAAGCGGAGTGTGCCACTAACAGGAAGACTTCATGGAAACTGCTTACTTCAAATGTTCCACAAAAGTACAGGTAATGGTGAAATGAAGCGTATGCATCTAATAGATTGTATAATATATGATCTTTCAAGATCATAATATGTCAGCCATTTCAACTTGTAAAATTTACTACAGAGAAACTGCTTCCCCTGGGAATGGGTCCAGGGATGGTGATGCATTTTACCCTGGTCTGACCCTCTGCAATTGTCTATATTTGGATATTTGGTTACTGCTGAAATTCACTGGTTTCACATTAATACTAACTTAGAAAATGTTTGTCATATTTCTAAATGTTGAAGACCTTATAATATAAGTGTAAATGTCTACAGAAGAGGAGAGAGCACTACAAAATAATTTTGCATTAGGCCATTGTATTTGTCAAAGTCTTCTAAGTGTTGTTTATGAAATGTGGAAGAAGCTCTGCAACTTTGGCAGAAAAGAAGTCCTCCATATTCTCTGGGTGGAACTATGACATCTGTCAGACCTCTGGAAGTCAAGATATCAGAAATTTGGGGTGACTCATTCATCCACTAAAAAAATGTATTACCTGCTTTCATGGTGCTATTAATGAATTGGATGATTTTAGACAACTCATTTAAACTCATTGAGCCAAGGGATGTTTGTCTGTAAGGTAAGCCTATAAAACCTGACTTACTGATATTACTGAAAATAAAAGGATAATAAAACTATAAAATAGTAGTTCCCCTCCAAAGAAGCCTAAATCCTTGAGTCTAGAAGTTGAACCTCATCTTAGTAATTCCTTTTCCTTGCCTTATGCATGCGGCCACACAATACATAAATCATGCCTCCACCCTATGGAAATATACACAGGAATTTAGTCCATTAATTAATCATCATCATGTCTTTGTCCTCTCTTATCAATTTCTCCCTCTTCATCCACTAGTCTCTGTCAGCCTGCTCTCAGGCCACCTAGCCAAGCATGATTAAGGTAAAAGTACTTTAACCAATGCATTGAAGAAACGGGATGCATTGTTTGCCATCTCTTTCCCCTGCCTCATCAACTCATCTCTGGCCCACAACTATAATGGAATCTAGGGGATATCCCCCCCCACATTTTATCATCACTCTTAAATAATAAAAATATTTTAGGGAAGTATGGAGGAGGCTTGGTAGAGATTCAGAACTTTCACCACTGTCCAGCAGTAATGAGAAACTTCCCCTCTTCGACTGTCAATCGCGGCCACATGGAAATCCGGACTTCTATCTCTACCTGGAAGTTATGAGGTGGCTAGAGCAGTGTAAAAGGAATCCAGATGTTATAAATGCCCATGTCTCCCAAAAAATGTGTATGTTGAAACCTTAACCTCTAATGTAATGATATTACGAGATGGGTCTTTGAGAGGTAATTAGGGCTAGATGAAACCATGAGGGTAGATTCCTCATGAATGGAATTAGTGTCCTTATAAAAGTACTGAAAGGGCTTTCTTCTTCAATTGCCAAGTAAGGACCCAGCAAGAAGACGGCCATCTATGAGCCAGGAGATGGGCCTTCACCAGACACCAAATGTGCCAGAGCCTTTATCTAGGACTTCCCAGCCTTCAGAACTATGAGAAATAAGTTTTTACAGTGTCTTTGCTGCAGCGGTCCAAGCTAAAATACCAGCTAAAACAGAAGCTTTAAATAATACTAAAGACTCATAATATAACTGCCAAATATGCCCAGGTTTTAAACAAAATCACTTATCACACCAAAAACCAGGAAGATTTCAAGCTGAATAAAAGAAAAACATAGTCAATAGATGCAAACACCAAGATTACAGAGAGGTTCAATTACCTGACAAAGCTTTTAGAGCAGATCATCATTAAAAAAATGGTTCAAGTAGAAATTTAAAACATGCTTAAATAGTGAAAAATATAAATATTAAGCAAACAAATAGAAGACATAAAGAAGAACCAAGTGGAAATTCTAGAACTAAAAAATATAATAACTGAAATAAAAAATATAATAAATGGAATCGATGAAATAATAGTGTGTACAGAAGAAAAAAACAGCAAACTTAAACACAAAACAGAAATTACCTAATCTGAATAATTGACAAAATATATAATATGTATTTTTTTAAAAAGATCAGCACCTGAAGGACCTGTATGGCTATAACAAAAGATTTAACATTCACGTCATTAGAGTTCTGAAAGAAAAGGAAAAAAGGGCATGCCTGAAAAAGTTCAAAGAAATAATTACCTCATGCCAAATTTGTTAAAATGCATAAATCTACAGATTCAAGAAGCCAAGTGAATTGCAAACAAAATAAACACACAAAAATACATGCCAAGAGCCATCACAGTAAAGCTTCTGAAAGTATAAAACAGAGAAAAATAATGAAATCAGGGTGATAAGGATGACATCTTACCCATGGGGGAGAATTTGAATGACAGTGTGTTTCTTATCAGAAACTATGGAAATCAGAAGGAAATGTAACAATATTTGTCAAGTGAAATAAAATAATTGTTAAACCACATCATATATTTAAGGAAAATACACCTCAAAAGTGAAGGGGAACTCAAGACATTCTGATGTAGAAAAACTGAGAATTTGTCAGCAACAGACATGTCATAAAAGAATAGCTAAAGAAAGTTCTCTAAACAGAAAGAAAATGATTAAACAATCAATCTTAGAACATCAAGAAAGAGGCTGGGCACAGTGGCTCACGCCTGTAATCCCAGTACTTGGGAGGCTGAGGTAGATGGATCCCGAGGTCAGGAGTTTGAGACCAGCCTAGCCAACATGGTGAGACCCCGTCTCTACTAAAAATACAAAAATTAGCCAGGTGTGGGGGTGCACGCCTGAGTCCCAGCTACTATGGAGGCTGAGGGAGGAGAATCACTTGAACCTGGGAGGCAGAAGTTATAGTGAGTCAAAATCGCACCACTGCCCTCCAGCCTGGGCAACAGAGTGAGACTCCATCTCAAAAAAATTTTCTTTTTTTAAGAAAGAAAAACGAACACAGTAGGCAAAAATATGGGTAAATACAATGGACTGTCACTTCACTCTGGAGTTCTCTAAAGTTATGCTATATAGTAGAAGCAAAAATTATAAAGCTCTCTGATATAGGTCTCAATATATGTGGAAGAAATGTTTATAATATAATATACCTAGAGTAACTACTTAAAAAGCTACATAGGCCAGGCGTGATGGCTCACATCTGTAATCCCAGCATTTTGGGAGGATGAGGTGGGCAGATCACGAGGTCAGGAGTTCCAGACCAGCCTGGACAACATGATAAAACCCTGTCTCTACTAAAAATAGAAAAATTAGCAGGGTGTGGTGGTGGGTGCCTATAATCCCAGCTACCCAGGAGGCTGAGGCAGGAGAATCGTTTGAACCCAAGAGGCAGAGGTTGCAGCTAGCCGAGATCATGCCATTGCACTCCAGCCTGGGTGACAAGGCGAGACCCTGTCTCAAAACCACAACAACGACAACAACAAAATAAGCTATATAAACACTCAAAAATACTATACATCAAAATAGAATTCTTAAAAGCATTTAAGTAACTATAGAAAAGCAAGAAGCAAGGATAAACTTGAAAAACTGATGTAAGAAACAGAAAAAAATATTCCAGTAATAAGCACTACAATATAAATGATTACAAAACGTAAATTATAGGCCAGCTGTGGTGGCTCACATCTGCAATCCCACTACTTTGGGAGGCCAAGGTGGGTATATTGTCTGAGATCAGGAGTTTGAGACCAGCCTGGCTAACATAGTGAAACCTCGTCTCTACTAAAAATACAAAATTAGCCAGGCATGGTGGCAGGCACCTGTAATCCCAGCTACTTGGGAGGCTGAGGCAAGAGAATCACTTGAACCTGGGAAGGTGAGATTGCAGTGACTCAAGTTCAGGCTGTTGCACTCCAGCCTGGGCAACAAGATTGAAACTTTGTCTCTAAATAAATAAATAAATAAATGTAAATTACATTAAATACATCAATTCAAAGAGATTGGCAGAGTGGGTTAAAAACATAACTCATTTATATGCTGTTTACATGAAACTGGCTTCAGATATAAATATTAAAAGAATAAAAAATATCTACAAACTAAGCAAAAAAAAAGACTTATGTGACTATATCAATATTGGATAAAGTAGATAAAGTAAACTTTAGAGCAAAGCAAATTATCACAGACACAGAGGGACATTATATGATGAAAAGGTCAATTCAGCAAGAAGACATAGCAATCCTAAAGTATATGGACAACAGTACCACAAATTTTAGAAGTCAAAGCTAATAAAATTGAAAAGAAATAATTGTAAAAATATAGTTGAATAATTTAACACCTCTCTCTCAACAATTGATAGAACCCGACAGAAAATTATCAAAGTATAGTAGGTTCAAAAACACAATCAAATGACAGAATCTAATTGACCTTTATGGAACACTCCACCCAACTGAAGCATAATATGCATTATTTATCAGTTTCCATAGAACACATACCAAAATAGATCACATCCTGGGCCATAAAACAAATTGAGAAGAATTGAGATCATACAGAATGTATTCTCCAGCCACAACAGAATACAACAGAAATCAACAACAGAAGGTAACCGGAAAATACCCAAGGAACAAAATGGAGGTAAAGTTTCCACACATTACTGAAACTGGTAAAGTGATGGTATCAGCAGACTGTGATAAATTATAGAAAAAGATAGATAGATGATAGATAGATAATGGATGGACAGATAGATAGACATACAGATAAACAATATACTTCTAAATAAGCCATGAGTCAAAAAGGAAATCTAAGGGAAATTTTAAAAATTCATTAATCTGAATAAAAATTAAAATACTACATATCAAAACTTGTAGACAGATAAAGCAATGCTGAGAAAAAAATATATAGCATTAAGTGCATACATTTAAAAAGAAAAGCCATATATAACAGACTCACAGCTAATATCATACTGAATGGGGAAAAACTGAAAGACTTTCCTCTGAAATCTGGAATATGACAAGAATGTCTATTATCACCACTGTAATTTAAAACAATACTAAAAGTCCTAGTTAGAACAAAAAGACAAGAGGAAGAAATAAAGGACATTCAAACTGAAAAGAAGTAAGTCAAATTATCCTTTGCAGATGATATGATCTTATGTTTGAAAAAAATCTAAAGATGCCACCAAAATACTATTAGAACTGATAAACAAATCCAATAATCAGGTCACAAAATCAATGTACAAAATTAGTAGCATTTTATATGCCAACAGCAATCTGAAAAAAAAAGAAAATCAAGAAAGTAATCCCATTTACAAGAGCTACAAATAAAATTAAATACCTGGGGATTAACTTAACCAAGGAAATGAAAGATCTCTGTAACAGAGATTATAAAACATATATGTAAGAAATTGAAGAGGGCACAAAAATTTGAAAGATATTCTATGTTCATGGATTGGAATAATCAATATTGTTAAAATGTCTATACTACCCAAAGCAATCTAAAGACAATGCAATCTCTATTGAAATAACAAGGATATTCTTCACAGAAATAGAAACAACAGTTCTAAGATTTATATGGAAACACAAAAGATGCAGAATAACCAAAGCTTTTCTAAGCAAAAAGAACAAAACTAGAGGAATCACATTACCTGACTTCAAATTATACTACAGAGCTATAGTAAACAAAACAGCATAGTACTGGCATAAAAACAGACAAATAGACCAGTGGAACAGAATAAATAACCCAGAAATAAATTAATACATCTACAGAGTACTCATTTTTAAACAAAGTTTCCAAGAGCATACACTGGGGAAAAGATAATCTCTTCAATAAACGGTGCTGGGAAAACCAGATATCCATATGCAGAAGAAAGAAACTAAAACCCTGTCTTTCACCATATACAAAAATCAAATCAAAATGGATAAAAAACTTCAATCTAAGACCTCAAACTATGAAAATGCTAAAAGAAAACATTGGGGAATCTCTCCAGGACACTGAAATTGGCAAAGACTTTTTGAGTAATACCCCACAGATACAGGCAATAAAGGAAAGATGGGCAAATGGGATTACATCAAGTTAAAAAGCCTCTGCACAGCAAAGAAAACAATAAAAAAAAAAGACAACACACAGAATAGGAGAAAATACTGGCAAACTACTCATCTGACAAGGAATTAATAACCAGAATATACAAGGAGTTCAAACAACCGTATAGGAAAAAAATCTAATAATCTGATTTTTAAAATGCACCAAAGATCTGTATAGACATTTCTGAAAAGAAGACATACAAATGGCAAACAGATATATGAAAAGGTCCACAAAATCATTGATCATTAGAGAAATACAAATCAAAACTACAATGAGATATCATCTTACCCCAGTTAAATTGGCTTTTATATTAAAGACAGGCAATAACAAATGCTGGCAAGGATGTAGAGAAAAGGGAACCCTCGTACACTGTGGGTGGGAATGTGAATTACCACAACCACTATGGAAAACAATTTGGAAGGTCCTGAAAAAAACTAAAAATAGAGCTACCATAAGATACAGCGATCCCACTCCTAGGTATATACCCAAAATAAAGAAAGTCAGTATATCAAAGAGATATCTACACTCTCATCTTTATTGCATCACTATTTACAATAGCCAAGATTTGGAAGCAACCTAAGTGTGTGTCGGCAGACAAACGGATAAAGAAAATGTGGTGCACATACACAATGGAATAGTATTCAGCTACTAAAAAAAGAATGAGATCTTGTCATTTGCAACAATATGGATGGAAGTGGAGGTTATTACGTTAAACAAAATAAGCCAGGCACAGAAAGACCAATATCACAGGTTGTCACTTTTCTGTGGGAGCTAAAAATCAAAACAATTGTGCTCATGGAGATAGAGAGTAGAGGAATGGTTACCAGAGGCTGGGAAGGGTAGTTGGGGGAGAGACAGGGTAAAGTCAGGATGGTTAAGAAGTACAAAAATATAGTTAGAAAGAATGAACAAGACCTAATATTTGCTAGCATAACAGGGTGACTATAGAAAAAAAAAATCGTACATTTAAAATAATTAAAAGACCGAAAACTATTGAAAAAAAATTTTAGTAACTGAAAGAGCATAACTGAATTGTTGTTAAAACACAAAGGATAAATGCTTGAGGGGATGGATACCCCATTTACCCTGATGTGATTATCATGCATTGTGTGCCTGTATTAAAATATCTCATGTAACACATAAATATATACATCCACTTTGTGCCCACAAGATTTAAAATTTAAAATCTAAGAAATAGAAAGAATAAAAATCTTAAATTAATGGCTAAGCTCCCATCTCAATAACTTAGGAAAAGAAGAACAATATAAATGCAAAGCAAGAAAGAAAGAAATAACAGTAAAAACAGAAACCAATTATATTGAAGGCATAAAACCAATAGGGAAAATTAATGAAACAAAGAGCTGTTTTTTAAAAAAAGATATATAAAGTGACAAAACATTGGCCAAATTGACAAAAAACAAAAAAGAAGATACAAATTACCAATATCCAGAATAAAACAGAAATATTACAATGAGCTTTGCAGGCTTCAGAAGGATAAGAGAGTACTAAGAACACTTCTTCACATTAAAGTTTAAAAGCTTGGATGAAGTGGACCAGTTAGTTAAAAAACACAAAATACTACGAATCACCCAATATTAAATAGATTAGTTGAATGGCCCTATAACTTTTAAGGAAATTAAATTTCTAATTTAAAAACTGAAACTTCTTCCATCTGTACAGAAATTGTTAGGAATATTAATAGAATATTAATAGAAAGAATTGGCTCACTGATCTACAACATAAAGCCTGATACAGAGCTAACATTCAGTCCCTGTCATAATACACAAATATATACATGAATAACAAGTTTAATATTGATCTTATAGAAATATTAGGCAAGTCACTTGTTCAATTCTCATGTATTTTAGGCAATACAGAATTCTACCCAATAAAGGCCTGAGAAAGTGTTAGCATTCACTTGGTACTGGGCATTTGTAAAATGCTAAAGGTATATTCATTTATCATTCATTTATTCATTCAGTAGTTCTTTTTTTTTTTTTCTTTAGTTTTTTTTTTTTTTTTTTTTTTTTTTTTTTGAGATAGAGTCTCACTTTTGTCGCCCCAGGCTGGAGTGCAGTGGTGCGATCTCCGCTCACTGCAGCTCCACACTCCCAGGGTCACGCATTCTCCTGGCCCTCCAGTTCTCCCGAGTTAGCTGGGACTACTCGGAGCCCGTCACTAGCCCCGGCTAATTTCTTGTATTTTTTTAGTAGAGATGGGGTTTTCACTGTGTTAGTCAGGATGGTCTCGATCTCCTGACCTCGTGATCTGCCTGCTTCGGCCTCCCAGAGTGCTGGGATTACAGGCATGAGCCACTGCACCCGGCCGTTTTTTTTGTTTTTTGTGGGTTTTTTTGAGATGGAATTTCACTCTTGTTGCCCAGGCTGGAATGCAATGGCGTGATCTCAGCTCACCGGAACTTTTACCTCCTGGGTTCAAGCGATTCTCCTGCCTCAGCCTCCTGAGTAGCTGGGATTACAGGCATGCGCCACCATGCCTGGCTAATTTTGTATTTTTAGTAGAGACAGGGTTTCTCCATGTTGGTCACCCTAGTCTTGAACTCCCGACCTCAGGTGATCGCCCACCTCGGCCTCCCAAAGTGCTGGGATTACAGGCGTGAGCCACCACACCTGGCCTCATTCAGTATATTTTATATGTCAAGTATCATGCTAAATTCTAAGGAGGTAAATATAAATAGTGTTATCCTTGACCTGAAGAAACTAACAGTCTATTAAACAAAATTTAACATGGACCCATTTGGCCAAAAGTCGGAAAAACTGAGCTCCAAGCCCTGACTTTGACTCTCTGTAGCTTTCTTCTTAACCCAGTAGAACTCTTCTTCCCCAAGAGTATCTTGACTCACTGACCTTGTCACCATCCCACCAACATAGCCTGAAATTCAGAAGAAATCAGACAGGTAAAGAACACTGAATTTATCCGAAAAGTGCATTTTCAGATTACTCTTAGAGCCATAATGTGAATGCCAAAGAACAAGACTCATGGATGAACAAGGCACAAAATATATAATTTAAACCACATTTCTCGTGGATTCTGAGACACTTCGACTGCCCTTTATGATAGTACATAAATGTGCTAATCAATAGAAAAGGTTATGTAGACAATGTCCAGTTTCAAGTTAAATACAGATAAATGTTACTACCTATATGCATATCAAAATCTTGAATATTTTATTCCTTCTCTTTATCCTGAGAAAAGAGGGAGAGAGGGGGGCAGAAAAAAGAAAGAGAGAAAGAACAAGACAAATCATTATTTAATAGACACAGCAGATTTTATCACTTTTTCCCTCCTTAGCAGATTTGTTTTTCCTAACGTTGCAAGCTTAGCAATTGCTCTTGGGAGACACAATGGCATTTCTCAGCAAATCCTGCATTTTGGATTTGGCTTCATCTGTGTCTAATGAGTCTTCATCTAATTCAGATCATCATGGATCAGTACACTCACATCATTTATTCAATCCATTTTAAAAACAACCTCACTAACACCTCACACTTAGAATGCTTCGTTAATTTATTCTAACCAAGACATCTGAAAACAAACACTGATTGATGTTTTAGTCTCATCTTAAAATGCTTAAATGGTGATTTTATAATTTTATATAATTTTGAAAACACTCAAAAGAAGAAAAAAGTAAAAGCACCCACGAAGTCTCACACCAGAAAATATTCGGCTATGTTTTCTGTGTAAATCATTCTAATCTTGCACACATATACATATATATGTATATGTGTGTGTGTATATATATGTATATGTGTGTGTATATATATGTATATATATTTTTTGTTTTGATTCTTAGCTTTTTTGCATGGTGATAATATTCTATATTCTATATCTGTCTCTATATTTTAATATTCTATATCTATCTCTTTCTTGCCTATTATTACAACTGAGCATTTTCCAAATTATTCATAAATTACTTCTTATTTTTAAGGACTTCATAGGTTTATATCAACTGAGTATTCTATGGTTTATAGCCATTCACTGGGTATTGTTTCCACATTCCAACTATTGTAAATAAGCTGTGATTACATCTTTGCTCATAAACTGTTCCTCTGTATGCCCCTTTCAGAGTCTATAACCAAGTTAGTTATATGTCTAGTTACATCTCTGCTACTTGTCTATTCACTCTGCACTATGAATCTGGAGGACAGGGATTGTGTTCTCCACCTCTGATCCTCCAGTACTCAGCACAGAGCCTTTGCTTATAGTAAGCAAGCAACAAAAGCTTGTGAGGACAAAATCGCTGATCACTTAGGCGCCTATACAGTACCCTACAGAAACTGAGAATTACCAAAAAAAAAATAGTGTTCATGCTAAGGACTTAGAGCAAAACATACCAGTGGTTATTAGGGAGCCCAATGATGCCAGATTACTGATGGCAGTCTTCTCAGCAGTGGATGAACTGACCCAGAAAAACACCTGCTCACCTGCCCTTGGCAATGTGTTGGTGCCTATTTCCAAGTAACTGGCCTATTATAGGAATTCCTTTTCTGAGTACAGCTTCGTCAGGTACAGTTGAGGTTCTTATTGCTATCTCTGACTCAAGTTCCTTTGAACCAACAAACAGGACTTGCTAAAATGCCCACAAGTCTCCTGGGTTTATGTATGGCTCTGGAGATTTGTTTACACACCTGTCTCTTTGCCTCCCTGTTCCATTTCCTACCCCTCATTGTGAGCTCTCTGAAGGAGAAATCAAATCTTACCTATCTTGCTTTACCATTTCCTACCCCTCATTGTGAGCTCTCTGAAGGAGAAATCAAATCTTACCTATCTTGCTTTACCTAGTCTTTAGCATTTAGAACAGAACACATGGAACTCAAATTTGAACTCAGCCTATATGATTCTGAACCCTGGGATCTTTCATTTATTCAACAAATATTTATTGAGAGTCTGCTATGTACATGGTTATACACCACCTGCTAGAGACAGAGAGGTCAACACAGAAGGGGCAACTGGGTGATGGCCACCACAATCCTCCAGGTATGTAAACAAAATCCTGGCTGAATCTAGCCCAACGATAATGCTGAAACAAAATTGAACTTAGACTTCCTTTAACTGGAAAATTAGAGTGTCTGAATCTTCAACAAAATGTCTAGAATAAACGGTTCAGTTATTTGATATCTTTAAAGGGCGTGAGTAATTTGGTGGCAGTGAGAACACAGGTCCTACTCCTTTGTCTTACCTGGAGCATTTTGAGTTGCAACTTCCATTGACCAGAAATTAGTAGTTACAATGCTGACCTACTCTGGGGACCCTGGAAAGATTAAGCTATAGTCACTGATTGCTGTGATTAATTGGAGACGGTGCTCTCAGGTTTACACTGTTTTCCTTCAGGCTGGCTTCCTGTGCAAATCAGTCATATTTGAATAAATGGCTCATATTCTCTTTAATACAGAGAATCCCCGGAAACATGCAAAAGGGTCAATTTCTGACCCAGGAAGGGGAAAATTCTCAAAGCAAAAGACAATACTCAGGATCAGGTTGGGTTTAATCAGCCATGTTGAGAGAAACAAAAATGATTAAAGCTATCCACTCCTTAGGGCACTAGTTCTTTCAGGAGACATCCCTTGCCTCTTCATCTACCCAACTCTTCAATGTTTCTGCTTGTCCTACTTTCTCAGCGTCTTTTTCATCGAAGAGCCTGCATCCAGGGGCTCTCAAAGTCTCTGCTCCAACCCAGGCTTTGTCATATATGTGTTATATTACTTTGACTGAGCCTCAGTTTCGGCATCTAAAAAACAGAGATTAAAATGCCAATTTATTAGCTTCCTAGGGTCTCTTTAACCAAGAACCACAAACTGAGTGGCTTAAATAATAAAAATTTATTATCTCACAGTTCTAAAGGCTAGAAGTTTAAGATCAAGGTGTTAGACAGTGTCTTATTCTGTCACCTCAGCTGGAGTACAGTGGTGTGATCATAGCTCACTGCAGCCTCCAACTTCCGGGCTCAAGCAATCCTCCTTCCTCAGTCTCTTGAGTAGCTGAGATTATAGACACATGCCATCCTGCCCAGCTAATTGTTTGTATTCTTTCTGGAGGTGTGGCCTCACTGTGTTGCCCAGGCTGGTCATTAACTCCTAACCTCAAGTGATCCTTCCACCTTAGCCTTCCAGTGCACTGGGATTACAGGCATGAGCTACCATGCCCAGCCAAGGATTGGTTCCTTGTAAGCACAGTGGGGAATAATCTCCTCCAGGCCTTCTCCTAGGTTCTAGTAGCCTCAGGCATCCTTTGGCTTATAGGTGGTGTTAGTCTTGTGTCTTCATACTGCCCTCCCTCTGTGCATGTCTGTCTCCAGACTTCCCCTTTTTATAAGGACACAATCACATTGGATTAAAGACCACCTTAATGACATCATTTTAACTTGATGGTTTCTACAGAGACCCTATTTCCAAATGTAGTCACATTCTACAGTACTGGGAGGTTAGGGCTTCAACATAATGTTTGAGATGACAAGATTCATCCCATAATAGACAACTTCATAGCATCTTTATAACAATTAAATGTTCTGAAGTGTGAAAAATGGCAAGTGCCTAGTAGGTGCTCAAAAAACCTACACGCTTACACCCTTTCCTTCGTTTTCTGTTCAGCTTTGCTTTTTAGTCTTACATGAAACATTTTTTTCTCTTGATACCCTAAAATAAGCTTTTCTCCCAAAATACATTTTTTGTTCACTGCTTTCTTCAATCTAGCCTTTGCAAGAATACTAGGATATAACCAAACAGTGCTGTGTGCTTACTAGGTGCTCAGTAAACATTTTATAGGGAAAGGTTTCACTTTTTATTTAACTACCATGATACTTACGTTTCTCAAAAATATATTTTCAATGGAATGAGTGAAAATGTAATAGTATAATGTTAAATATGAATTAATTAAAAGCACATTTAGCTTTGAATCTGTGTATTGGATATATAAAGTGCTATGGTGTTTAGGTGCACAAAATGTTAAAAGGCAGTCACATTCGTTTCATTATTTTGAGAGAATAAAATGAGATCATGTCTGTAGAGAGTTTGACACTAGTAGGCACTCGGTAAACAGGATTTATATTCATTGTTTTTGTTGCTAAGTCATGGACACTGCTCTCTAGGAGCTCTCTGTCAAATGAGATAGTGTAACCAGAATAGCCAACCTGCTTCAAAGAAAATAGCTTCTCCCTTTGCTTTCTTCAATATCTAATCATATGCTTATTTGAGAATTCCAGGGGCTAATCTTGAAATGACCTAGGCATGAAGTTGAGATCACAGAATCTTTCCTTCCCAGAAAAATTGTTGGGCAGTAGTTAACTTATAACCTGAGAACAGTCAAGATGGTGCCAGCTAGACCTCCAGATGGTCCATTGCCCAAGAAAGCCATCAGAATCAGACATGCAGACCTGCACCCTGCACCACTCTTGCACATAGTTTCCATGCCACCTTCTCCCTTAAAATCACTTTGGCTACCCTGAAAATTTGCAGTGGTCTTTGAGACATTAGACATTAGTTCACCATCTTCTCAGGTTGTCAGCTGGATATATTCAAATAAACCTGTTTTTCCTTCCACCAACTCTTGTCTCTTGAATCTAGCTTTCAAGCAGTGAACAGCAGAACCTGAGTTTACAATAGTAAAGGCTACCACAGAAACACTAAGGAAGGAGGAATGCCTCTAGGCCTGGGAACATTTCTAGGAGTCAAAGACTTTATCAGCTCAACCTGCAGAGGAAGGGAAGCTCAAGACAGTCAGTAATAGCATGTACAATGCCAGAAAGATGGGGGCAAACACTACATGTTCTGAAACTTGTCTATCAACTCACCTCTGCTGGAGCATGAAGTACCTATTTCACGTATATGGACAATCAGTTGGAGAGTTCAGCAGGACCACCCAGTCATGGAAGTCTACATATAAGACTTGTATAAGGGGTCAGGAGTTTGTCCCAAAAATGATGGGGAAATCACCAAAGATTTATAAGTAGGAACTAGCTACATTTATCCATTCACTCAATAATTCATTCATATAACAAACATTGCTATTTGTATACTAAGTTTTGTGCTAGTTTTTGGCTCATAAAAGACAAAAAAGACATAGACCCTATCCTGGTTAGGTTTGGAATTGCATTTATAATATGGACTTTTCAGTTATTCCAAGTGGAATATTCCTAATTCCCTAGGCTTTGGATTTTTTCCTTTGTAACATGGCAATATTAGACAAAATTGTTAAGGGTCATGCCTGGGAAAGTTTTACAAATTCCAGAGAATAAAGGCAGAGTTTGCTTTACACTGGAGGCTTTAGAATACAGTTCTTAGAAGTAAGGGCTGTAAAGTTAGACAGACTGTGGTTCAAAGTCAAGCTTCATTGCTAATCATTTACCACTAATTATATTTCACCAAATTACTTAACTTTTCTAAACTTCAGTAACCTCATCTATAAAGCAAGACTATCAATACACACCTTGAGGGGATGTTATAAGCATTCAATATGAAAATAATGTGAGCCACTTAGAGAAAAGCCTAGCACATATAAATACTAATGCATAAATGGCAGACATAGAACGCATATATACGTTCACTCATGTATATACTATATATATATTCTATATATGTAAATCCTATATGTGTACCATTTATATACATATATAGGGATATATCATATGTGGGTATATATGTTACATACATACAGTTCATCATATATGTATATGAACGTTCAGATATATTAACCAGTATTTGGGTTAGATTATTGTGTTAGTTCATTTTCACACTGCTGATAAAGATATACCCGAGACTGGAAAGAAAAAGAGATTTAATGGACTTACAGTTCCACATGGCAAGGGAGGCCTCAAAATCATGGTGGAAGGTGAAAAGCACTTCTTACATGGCAGCAGCAAGAGAGAGAATGAGAGAGAAGTGAAAGCAGAAACCCCTTATATATCTTGTGAGACTTATTCACTACCACAAGAACATGGGGGGAACTGCCCCCATGATTCAATTACCTCCCACTGGGCCCCTCCCACAACACATGGGAATTATGGGAGTACAATTCAAGATGAGATTTGGGTGGGGACACAGAGCCAAAACATTATCAATTATTAATGTTTATTTTTTAAAAAGCAATGCATATATTGGTAATTACACCTTCTAGTACTTCTGATATGCACCAAGAAACCAAAATCACCTTCAGAAAGTATAACTTGTTTTCCTCAAAGGGTATCTTTGTCCTGTCTGGCTATATATAAAGAAATGGCTTGTAATAATTTATAAGTGTCTGATTACTTAACAAATACATTGCAAATATTCCACAGTTGGGAACTGGATTTGCTCAACATACGCTTAAATTAATATTTTAACATAATTTAATGTAAATGGTAATCTAATAAATATGAATCCAAGCCAAACATTAACTAATATATGCAACTTCACTTGCTGAAAAGAAGAAATGGCTTGTGATTGCTTAGTACATATGAAATATTTATGTATCATGCTACCTGGAGAAATTAAAGTATTCTGTGCTTCTGGCCTGTCCCTTCAACTAAAGATGTGCTAATAACATTGTATATGTTGAAGAGACTAGAGAAGAGATATATCAAATAATCTATCTTGTACTCTCTGCCACTTGGTCACAGATGCCCCCCCCCCCAACCTAGCCAATATGACCCCTAACTTCAAATCACATCAGCAACCACTCTTTGATGTTTGCTCCAGACACTAGGTCGTCTTGTTGCAGGAAATCAGAATAGCCAGGGCTTTCTTATGATCTTAACATACCAAGCAGAAAACAAAGAGGACTCTTGTACGTACTGATAATGAAGTAGGCTTTACTATACAGCATGATTTCATGCATATTTATTACTTGAATGGGTTCGCCTACAGCAAAAACTTATTAGACAATGATTACACTTTTGGGCAAGGCACTATACCAAAAATGTGAGATATAAATGATTCAATAATGAAGTCAAACTGGCATCATGTGCCTGTAACGTGTAAGGCAATGAAAATACAGGCTGAGAAGTTGCTTCTGCAATGCAGCCTTAATTCATGAGTGTAAATGATGGGATCTGAAGACCTAAAATTCAACAGAAGGTGGAAACTGACTGGCCGGGGGCGGGGCAGGGAGGACAAAGACAACTAAGATGGTGCACTTCCTAGTTCTTCCTCACCAACTTTTCCCGCACGCGGGAAAATGCAGCCCGCGCCCGGGACGATGCAGATCAACCGAGCATGCGCCAGGTGACGTCAATCTGAAGAGACTGAGACTTACCTGGCCGCACCTACGGAACGCCCCCCGACACGCCCGTGTCCCGCCTATTGCCCTCCCACTGCCAAGCCTTAGACAGAAAAGCCCCTCCCGGCAGGCGAACGGCGTGAACTTCCTTGGCCCCCTCCTCATATGCGGACCTAGGAACCTCGCCCGAGAACGCTGGGGCAACTTCCTCGGCCTCCACCGCCGGAAACCGGTGAACTTCGCCCTTTCTTCCTTCACATTGGCTAGCTAATAAAGTTTCTTTTTTACCTTGCCTACTTGCCTTTTCTCTGGCACCTGCTCTGGTGGTCGCATAAAACAAATCAGAAATGTGCTACGAACATAATTGGAGATTAAAACTTAGTCCAGTGTTGACTTAGGAACCACAGAAGCAACCCCTGACTCATGCCCCAGATTGGCAAGAGATCCTGCAATAGGAGAATTCCTTCAATAGGAGAATTCCTTCAATAGGAGAATTCCTTCAATTGGAGGAACACAGTATTGATATTTGGCTCATCACTGGGTTTTTTACTTTGCTGAATGGGGTGAGAGATGACTTGCAAAAAAAGAAAAATAAAAGTGATGGTTTTATTTACTGGTTATAAAGGAAAGGAAAAGCACAGTCATTAAGGAAAAAACTGGGAAAAAAGAATTCTCAGGTAGATATTTTGACAAGATTTTGCCACATGTCGTGATGAAACCAAAAAAATCTTCAGTAAATCTTACCTTACTTCATGATCCTTCTTTTTGTAAACATTAGTGCTAATAACTGATATATATCCAGTCCTCTTTTTTTCAGGTGAAGAAAGTCCAAACATTTTATCTCAGAATATATTTATATGGCATATTTTGAAATAGTTGCCACAGAGCCAGCAGACTGCAGTGGCCCCACAAAGCTGTCTTTTGTGGGGGCAATTTACATCTGTAGAGAATCATCACCAATACAGCCAGGTCTTTCTTTTCCAGCCTTTTTCCTGATCTGAGAAATATTAACTGAGAGTCTGGCACCTTTAAAGTTCTGAAAACAAACATTTACCATCTATTCTCTCTGAGAGCTGCTACCTATAAGGTTCATCTACATAACAAGACCCCCTTTGCTAGCCAAGCCTCTTTCTCTCTCCCAAAACCCTTCCTGCCACTAAAACCTGTTATTGCCCATGCTCTGAGACCACAGTCTTTCTATAACTTCAAGATGGTATATAAGTTTCTGTACCTTCTTGGGAGTTTGGGTCTTCATTCTAAAGGCTCTCATGAATTCATGTTAAATTTGTATGCGTTTTCTCCTATTAATCAATCTGCCTCATGTCAGTGATTGTTCAGTGAGCTTTTAGAGGGCCTTGGCCCCCAAACAGGTATATTGAGGACTAAATTTGCTGACCTCTTTGTGGTTGACTAAGACCATGTATTAGTTTCCTAGGGCTGCTGAAACATAGTACCACAAACTGGGTGTCTTAAAACAACAGACATGTTTGGTCTCCCAGTTCTGGGGGCTATATATAATTAAGGTGCCTGTAGCTGTGTTCCCTCTGGAACATTTAGGGGAGAATGCTTTCTTGCCTCTTCCTAGCTTCTGGTATTTGAATGGCATTGGAATGCCTGTGACTGGTACTGGAATGCAAGGAATCCTTGGCTTGCAGCTGCAGCTCTGCAATCTGTTCCTCTATCATCATATGGCATTCTTTCCTCATGTATCTGTGCTGGGGTTTTCTCCTCTTCTTATAAGAGCCCCATTCGTATTGGATTAGGGCCTACTCTACACGAGAATGACCTCATCTTAACTTGATTACACCTGCAAAGACCCTACCTCCATATAAGATCAAATTTATAGGTACTGGGGGTTAGAATAGCCACATATCATTTAAGTAAACACAATTCAACTCATAACAAACCACATATATGGTTCTGGCCAATAAATGTGAGCAGAAGTAACATGCGTCTTTTCCGGGCTATAGCACTCGAATACTGGTAGAAGACCTGATGCGGCGTTCTCTATGCATGTTTCCTTCCAACATTCCCAGTGGTGACTATTTTGTCAGCATGAGTTGTGTAGTGAAAACAGCATGGAGCTAATTTCTAGTAGACATACAGTATGAGTAAATCATATATCTCTACTGTCTTAAGCCATTGCAATTTGGAGGTTATTTGTTACTATGGCATAACTTGGCCTATCCTGACTGATATACCTCTAGTGTAGGAGTCTTGGCTTGAGGAGGAAATGAAGTGATAGCAAAACCTGCCCAGAGCAGATTGGAGACATTCAGGTTAATCTAATTAAAAGGCACTAAAATTTGAACAGGGGAAATGCAAGCAGAAGAATCCCTGGGGAAATTTCAAGTTAAAGACCTGAGCGGAATTAGTAAAAGAGCCAGTTCACTGTGAGATTCAGTTTCTGTTTTGTTTTGTTTTTAATGAAAATAAGACCCTTGCATTGAGTTTATACAGTGAGTTGAGCTCATTTAATCCTCACAATAACCCCATGAAGCAAGCACTTTTTATAGATACTGATACAGGAGTTAAGAAGGAATTACTTAGGCAGATAGCAAGGGCATGGGAATCCTCCATAAGGCTTTTCTTTTTAACAAAAAGCAGCCCCAAATCATTTTCTAACAAAGAGCAATCTGCAAGCTGGGAGCTTGCATGGGTGAATGCCAGCAGGAACTAAGAACTAGACATTTTCAAAATGGTGGCTCCATCTTCCCTTCTCTGCCAGCCATGTGTATTAGAAGGAGCTGACAAGATGGCACTAATCAACTGGAAAGCCCATTTGCATGATAATACTAGGGTAGGGAGACCAGCCTTTTTCACATGCTATGTAAACATCATACCTAATGGAACCAATCTGTAAGCCCTGTGTAAATCAAACACTCAAACTGGACTATAAAACTTGGTGCATTCAGCACCAGCCAGTCTTTTCTGTTCGGAGACCACTTCCTCTTTCAAGGAAGCTGTTTCTCTTTCTCTTCTCTTCTACCTATTAAACCTCTGCTTCTAAACCCCTTGTGTGTGTCCATGTCCTAAATTTTCCTGGCACCTGACAACGAACCCCAGGTTTATACCCCAGACAACTTAGCTACTTCAATACAACTCTTCCAACCTTGATCCTGATAGACAGAGTTTCTGCATCCTAGGAATTTATCAAGAGCAGACATATGGTCAGGTAATTCAAACAGTAGAAAGAGTGTGAAAGAACTAAGAAAGGGACAAAAAAGGACCACAGGATAGTAGAGAAGGAGACTAATCTCAGCAGGAATGGCGGTGGGAAATCTGGTATATCGTCCAAAAAGGACAGGATGTGCACAGAATCTTTGAGTATAGATAGGATTTTTACAACTGGTGAAGAAAAGGTGCCAAAGGAATTCAGGGAGGAAGAATTGACATAGCAAAAAAAAAAACATGACAGTGAGAAAACACAGGCAATATATCAGCATCAAAGAATATCTAGGTATTTTTAATTATTATTATAAAACTTTCATCACACATCAAATCACATTAGAGATGCTGTATTGGAAGTAGAGAGACTAGTTTGGTTCGTGAGAGTTTAGATACACTTGGGGAGGGGCAGAGCAAAATGGCAGAATAGAAGGCTCCACTGATTGTTCCCCCAACAAGGACACCAATTTAACAACCATCAAACATAATAAAAGGCATGGAAGAGGTAGGAGAAACAATCTTAAATCACCAGTGCCACTGCTCTCCCATCCCCTGGCAGCAGTGGCAGCATGGTGCAAAAAGCATTTCAGTGTGCTGGGGAGAGAGAATGAGCACAGAAATCGTGAGGTGTTGAACTCAGTGCTGGCCTATTACAGTAGAAAACAAAACAAAACCAAAATCAGTTGACACCCGCCTACAGAGGGAGCAGTTAAGCCAGCCCCAGCCAGAGGTGAATCATCTATCTCAGTGGTCCATACTTGAGTTCCTGCAAGCCTCACCATCATGGGATGAAGTACTCTGGGACTTTACATAAAATTGAAAGGCAGTCTAGGCCTCAAGGACTGTAACTCCTAGGTAACTCCTGGTGCTGAACTGGGCTGAGAGTCAGTGGACTAGGAGGGCACACACCTTACTGAAACACTAGCTGAGACAGAAAAGGAAGTGTTGGCATTACCCCTCCCCTAAACCCAGGCAGCACAGCTCATGGCTCCCAAAGACAGCCTTTCCCTCTACTTGAAGAGAAGAGAGAGAAGAGTAGGGAGGACTTTGTCTTGCATCTTGGATATGAGCTCAGCCACAGGAAGTACCAGTCAGAGTCATGAGGCCTCCTTTCCAAGCCTTAGCTCCCAGATGACAGTTCTAGACACATACTTGGCCATAGAGGAACCCGCTGTCTTCAACGGAAGGACCCAGTCCTGAAAGGACTCATCACCTACTAAATGAAGACCCCTTAGTCCCTGAATAACCAGAAGCAGTGGCACCCAGGTACCATGTCAAAGGCCTTAATTGAGATACTGAGATTTGCTGGCTTCAGGTATCAGCTGGTTACAGGGAAGAAGAGCACCACGTAGGCTCTTGGTTCCTCAATACCAGGACTTGGCTCTTGAGTGGCATTTCTGGACCTGCCGGGGACCAGAGTCCACTGCCTTTATGGGTGAGTCCCAAGCCAGGCCGCATTCACCACAAGCTGACTGAAGAGCACAGGGCCTTAAGGGAACATCAGCAATAGTCTGGCAGTACTGTTCATGGGTCTGTGGTGGTGGTGACCACAGGTGAAAGTCCTCTGCCTTTGGAAAGGGAGAGAAAAGTAGGAAGAAAAGTGACTTGTGCTTTGAGTGCCAGCTCAGCTTCAGTAAAATAGAATAACAGGTAGGCGTCTAAGGTTTTGACTCTCATCCCTGGGTCCTGGATGGTACCTCTGGAACTGTCTGGCTTCTGGGAGAATTCACCACATTAAATGAAAGGACACAGGCCTTTCATTAATCACTTAGTTATGCATCTTAAAGAATTAGAAAAGCAAGAGCAAAGCACACCGAAAATCAGCTTTGCTGCCTGCTGACTGTAAAGCCCCAGGGCCTTGAACAAACACAGACAGTAGCCAGGGAGTGGGTACAACAGGCCTGGGGTAAAACTAAATCATGTCACAAGAGAAAATCACCTTCACTAAAAGGAAGACAGGAAGAAAGAAAAGAAGGAAGGGAATGCCACAACGCAACCAGAAAACAAATAACAAAATGGCAGGAGTAAGTTATTACTTATCAATAACAACATTAAATGTAAATGGACTAAATTATTTCATCAAAAGATACAGAGTGCCTGAATGGGTTGATAAAACAAGACCCAATTATCTGTTGCCTACAAGAAACACTCTTCACTTACAAAAGATACATGTAGACTGAAAGTAAAGTAATATAAAAAGATACGTCATGCCAATGGAAACCAAAAAAGACCAGGAGTTGCTATACTTATATTAGACAAAATAGACTTCAAGACAAAAATTCTAAGAAAAGACAAAAAAAAGTTACTATATAATGATAAACAGGACAATTCAGCAAGATGATACAAAAACTGTAAACATATGGACACCCAATAATGAAGCAATCAGATATATAAAGCAAATATTATTAGAGAGGAATAGGCCCAAGTACAACAACAGCTGGAGACTTCAACACCCTACTTTCAGCATTGGACAGAACTTCCAGACAGAAAATAAACAAAGAAACATTAGACTTCATCTGCACTACAGACCAAATAGAACTAATAGATATTTACAGAACATTGGATCATTCTCAAGGATAGATGACATGTTATATTGCAAAACATCTTTAAACATTCAAAACATTTAAACAATATCAACCATCTTCTCTGACTATAATGGAATAAAACTACAAATCAAGAACAAGAGAAATCTTAGAAACTATACAAATACACAGAAGTTAAACAATATGCTTCTAAATGACCAGTGGGTCAATGAAGAAATTAAGAAGGAAATTGAAAAAATTCTTGAAACAAATGGTAATGGAAACACAATATAACAAAACCTATGGAATACAGTAAAAGCAGTACTAAGAGGGAAGTTTATAGCTGTAAGTACCTACATTTAAAAAGACTTTAAATAACTTAATTATGCATCTTAAAGACTTAGAAAAGCAAGAGCAGAGCAAACCCAAAAGTAGTAGAAGAAAATAAATAATAAAAATCAGAGAAGAAATAAATGAAATTGAAATAAAGAAAACAATACAAAGGATCAATGAAAAAAAAGCCTTTTGAAAACATAAACAAAATTGACAAACCTTTAGCTAGGCTAACTAAGAAAATAAGAGAAAAGATCTAAATAAGTAAAATCAGGAATGAAAAAGGAGATATTACAACTAATACCACAAAAATTCACAGGATCATTACTGATTACTATGAGAAACTATATGCCAATAAATGTGAAGATGGAGAAGAAATGAAATATAACCTACCAAGATTGAACCAGGAAGAAATCCAAAACCTGAACAGACTAATAACAAGCAACAAGATTGAAGCTGTAATAAAAAGTCTCCCAGTAAAAAAAACCCAGAACCCAACTTCACTGCTTAATTCCACCATTTAAAGAAGAAGTAATAGCAATTCTACTCAAACTCTTTCAAAAGATAGGGGAGGAGGAAATACATCCAAACTCATTCAAAGAACATGACAAGGATGCCCACATTCACCACTGTTAATCAACATAGATGGGAAGTCCTAGCTAGTGCAATCAGACAAGAGAAAGAAATAGAGGACATCCAAATTGGAAAGGAAGAAGTCAAATTATCCTTGTTTGTAGATGATATGACCTTATATTTGGAATATCCTAAAAAACTGTAGCAAAAACCTATTAGAAATCATAAATTCAGAAAAGTTGCCAGATACAAAATCAATACACAAAAATCAATAACATTTTCATATGCCAACAGTGAATACTCTGAGAAGGAAATAAAAAAGTAATCCCATTTACAAAACCACAAAAAATTAAATACCTAAAAATTAACTAAAGTGGTAAAAGATCTGTATAATGAAAATTATAAAATGTTGATGAAAGAAATCAAAGAAGAGACCAAAAAGTGAAAAGATATTCTATGTTTATGCATTGGAAGAATCAATATTGTTGAAAATATCCATACTACTCAAAGTCATCTACAGATTCAATGCAATCCCTATCAAAATACCAAAGACATTCCTCACATCAATTAAGAAAAGCAATCCTAAACTTCATGTGGAATCATGAAAGTCCCTGAATAGCCAAAGCTATCTTAAACAAAAAGAACAAAACCAGAGGAATCACATTACTTGACTTCAAATTATACTACAGAGTTATAGTAATCAATACAGCATAGTACTGGCATAAAAACAGACACATAGACCAATGGAACAGAATAGAGAATCGAAAACTAAATCCACACACCTATGGTGAACTCATTTTTGACAAAGAGGCCAAGACCATACACTGGGGAAAAGACAGTCTCTTTAGTAAATGGTGCTGGGTAAAGTGGATATATCCATATGCAGAAGAATGAAAGTAAACCCTTACCTATTGCCATATGTAAAATCAAATAAAATGAAATAAAGATTTAAATCTAAGACCTCAAAATATTAAACAACTACAGGAAAACTTCGAGGAAATGCTCCAGGACCTTGGAGTTGGCAAAGACTTCTTAAGTAGCACCCCACAAGCACAGGCAACCAAAGAAAATATGGACAAATTGAATCATATCAAGTCAAAAAGCTTCTGCACAGCAAAGAAAACAATCAAAAAACTAAAAAGACAATCAACAGAATGGGAGAAAATATTTGCAAACTATCCATCTGACAACAGATGAATAACCAGAATATATAAGGAGCTTTAACAACCCTATAGGAAAAAAATGTAATATTCCATTTTTAAAATGGGCAAAATATTTGAATAGATATTTCTCAAAAGAAGACATACAAATGGCAAACAGCCATATAAAAAGGTACTCAACATTGATTGTCAGAGAAATACAAATCAAAACTACAATGAGATATCATCTTATAGCAGTTAAAATGTCTTCTGTCCAAAAGACAGGCAATAAAAAATGCTAGTGAGGATGTGAGCAAAGGGAACCCTCATATACTATTAGTGGGAATGTAAATTAGTACAACCACATGGAAAACCATTTAGAGCTTCCTTAGAAAACTTGAAATAGAGTTACCATATGATCCAGCATTCTCACTCCTGGGTTTATATCCAAAAGAAAGAATATCAACATATCAAAGAGATATCTGCATTCTCACAGTTGTTGCAATACTGTCCACAATATCCAAAATTTGGAAGCAACCTAAGTGTCCATCAACAGATATGTAGACAAAGAAAAATGTTCTACTTATATACAACGGAGTACTATTCAGCCACAAAAAAATGAGATCCTATCATTTGTACAAACATGGATAGAACCGGGGCCCATTATGCTAAGTGAAATAAACCAGAGAGGCACAGAAAGACAAATATCACATATTCTCACTTATCTATAGGAGTTAAAATTTAAAACTACTGAACTCATGGAGATAGAGAGTAGAAGAATGGTTACCAGAGGCTAAGAAGAGTAGTTAGGGGACCAGGGGAAGTGGGGATGTTTAGTATGCACACACACAAAAAAAGAAAGAATGAATAAGACCTGGTATTTGATAGCACACCAGGGTTACTATAGTCAATAATAATTTAATTGTACATTTTAAAATAACTAAGAGAATAGTTGGATTGTTTTAACATAAAGGATAAATGCTTGATGCAATGGATACCCTATTTTATCCAATGTATCAAAACATCTAATGTACCCCATAAATATATATACCTACTATATGCTCACAAAAAATAAATTTAAAACATTTAAAAAATATTAAAATAAAAATTTTTTGAATATGCATTTGATGTAGATTTATGAGAGACAGACTGAGATGTATAATAGCATTAGAATTTATCATGAATGCATGGAGGAATTTTGAGAGAGGAGTGACCCTATAAAGTCAGGACATTAGAAAATCTGTAAAGTATAACAATAGTTAACCAGTATAGTGTGGACTCTGACTACATGAATTTGAATAGTGACTGGGGTAGACAGCCTCTATGATAGTCCCAGTGAGCCCCACCTTTTAGAATTTATGCCTTTGTCCTCTCCTTCCATCAAATAGAATGCAGCTAAGATGATAGGATGTCACTAGTGAGATTAAGTTACAAAAAGATTATGGCTTCTATCTTAGGTGTTATCTCTCTTTCTTTTTCTCTCTCTCACCTCTACTCCTCATGTGTGCTCCTGCACGTCATAGTTTCTATTGCTCCTACCATCTTTTGCTCACTTTCTCTCAGATTACTAACCCTGGGAAAAACTACTTGCAATCTCACAAGACTACATTGTAGAGACAGCCACATGTTCAGGAGCCAAGGTCCGTTAGAAACCACATGAGAGAGCTAAGAATTGAATTCCCCAACTCCCACAGTCTAGCTTCCAGATGAAACTGCAGCCCAGCACAATAACTTGACTGCAACTGATGAAAGACCTTGAACCAAAAGCACTAGCCAAGCTGTGCCCAGATTCTTCACCCACACATATAGTGTGATTATTAATGTTTGCTGTTTTAAGCTGCTAGATTTAGGGGTAATTTGTCATGTAGCCATGTATAAGTAATATATCTGCTATTCCATATTAGCCAGGTGGCCTTGGTCAAATTAACTTTCTGGGCTTCAGTTTTGTCATCTGTAAAATAAGTCCTTAAAAATATCTAACTCATAAGATTACCGTGAATTATAAATGAGATAATACATATAAACTATTAGAATAGTGCAGAGAACACGTAAGTCTTCATTAAATGTTAGCTATTGCCTTTATGATAAGTATTATAACAGACATAGCCTATGGTAGATAAGGTGACAACTAAGATAGGAGCTTACTTGGGAACTGAAGAGTTGCACAAATACCTAACTCAAAATGAATTAAGAAATAAATTGTCAAGTTAACAAAACTGAGGTCCAGAGAGGGAACTTAAGAACAATTATTAAGGCCTCTAAATCCTTTTCCCTGCAATTTTCCAGACTCCTCCCTCTCTTGTCTTTCAGCTTGATCCTTAGACTGGCTTCCAATATACAGTCAAGCAAACCACAGTAATCTTAGTCTTCATGCACTCATAACACAAATCCAACAGAGCTTCTCTTCGCCCAGGGAATTCAGTGTTTCACAGTGAGTGGGCCAACTTAGGTTGTAAAACTATACATAGAAGGCTATACATGGACCTATCAATTTTACTGTAAGAAAGTACATCATTACTTGGATTGAATGTGTTTCTTGCAATCAATCACAACGTGAAGATGTTAAGGATATGGTATTATAACCCATGAGGTATCATTGTTGGAAATGTGAGTGTGGCCAGTCTCATTATAACACATGGTTACTGCTAGTGGAGGAAAAATAGAATGGGTTACTATGGAGGAAATAATAATATCACACACAGGAAGGTATTTCAGTAGTCCAACTATGAGCTCAGATGACTTGCACTAGGGAAATCAGTAGCAACGGGTGCAAAATAATCAATATGGGTAAGTGTCAGAGTTGAGAAGGAAGGTTTTAGAAACACGATAGAATTTGGTACCCAAATGAATGGGGTAGCTGAGGGAGAAAAGAGATTTGAAGAGTTCTGAGACCAGGAAAATGACAAGAAATTACACTTACGGAGCTAAAAGTCTCAGAAGGACATGCAGATTAAAATAGATAAAGAGTAATGCCACCAAGATGGAAAAATAGGAGTTCTCGGCTGGGCGCGGTGGCTCAAGCCTGTAATCCCAGCACTTTGGGAGGCCGAGACGGGCGGATCACGAGGTCAGGAGATCGAGACCATCCTGGCTAACACGGTGAAACCCCGTCTCTACTAAAAAATACAAAAAACTAGCCGGGCGAGGTGGCGGGCGCCTGTAGTCCCAGCTACCTGGGAGGCTGAGGCAGGAGAATGGCGTAAACCCAGGAGGCAGAGCTTGCAGTGAGCAGAGATCCGGCCACTGCACTCCAGCCTGGGTGGCAGAGCGAGACTCCGTCTCAAAAAAAAAAAAAAATAGGAGTTACCTGGCTGGACACTGCGGTTCATGCCTGTAATCCCAGCACTTTGGGATGCCTAGGTGGGCAAATCACTTGAGGTCAGGAGTTCAAGGCCATCCTGGCCAATATGGTGAAACTTCGTCTCTGCTAAAAATACAAAAATTAGCTGAGCATGGTTGCAGGCGCCTGTAATCTCAGCTGCTTGGGAGGCTGAGGCAAGGGAATTGCTTAAACTCAGGAGGTGGAGGTTGCAGTGAGCCAAGATTGTGCAACTGCACTCCAGCCTGGGTGACAAAGCAAGACTCCAACTTAAATACATACATACATACATACATACATACATACATACATACATACATAAAATTAGAGTTATCTGGCTTCATTTCCCCACACAGAAGTTCAACTAACAACTATCCATGGGCAAAAATACCATCATGAATGTCTCAGAAATTGGGACTAAGGTTGAGACATCCTCTTCGACCACAGAACCAAGAAAATCCATGATTGAACAGTAGGAGAAACAGTCCTCCTTGACCATGCTGCCCCTCCCCTAAGGTGTCACAGCACCACACAGAGAATTCCTTCCAAACCATGGTTTCTATAGGAGGAAAAGTGAGTTGGAAGCAGGCATTCAGCTTCTTCACCATTTTGGGACCTTTTGGGACCTTTCTCAGGAGGCTCACTCCTGAAATGTTTCATGGAAATCATTGGGAGTACTGGCAGGGCTAGATCACCTGATATCAGTTAGAAACAAAAAACACGGGTGGCACTCACAGTACCCAGTGTACAAGTCTTGGTGGTTGCTCTGCATTCCAGCCAATGAAAGTACCACACCAGAAAAGCTAGCGAACAGCATCACCCTGCAAGATACATGGTCCATGGGTCTCCCAGGCACAAATCCTCAACCAGCTTTCTCACACAGCCTAGGTGCTCTCTTTAAGTCTTCCCCAGGTTGAAAGACAACTGCAAGTCAGCAATTACCTGTGGAGACAACATCAGGCCCTGCCCAGCAGTGGTGGCAGAGAGGTGACCCAATTAAATTTCAGTATTCACATTAAGTATTCCCCAAATCAGGAGGCAACTCCGGGCAGCAATTACTCATGGGAGGAGCCCAACTCTAACAGTGGAGAAGTGATCCAACTAAGCTTTTTCCCTGTTAAAATAAATAAAAAGGCAAAGCGTAATAATAGATTTTCTAGTATCTAAAACCACAATCTTGAGCAATTTCGAGCCTCCTGTATTTTCACTTCCTTTGGAAAGCACTTTCTCTTCTACTTGTTTTGTTTCCTTCTGAATTTTCATCCTATTTTGATCCCAACTACTGTCTCCATTTGACAGAGAAGGATAACCTTAGTATAGAGAAGAAATAGGACTTTATAGAAGATGTGCAAGAGTTCTGTTCTTCAACCCACTTCTAAATGGAGAAGAGATTCCTGTGCATGTTGACAGAAGTCTTTTATTTTATCTATTATTCACCCCTAATCTAGAGCAGAATTTGCAAAACTAGTGGCCTGTGAGTACTTTCCATATGACAATGATGTATAATGCAAAGTGGAGGGCATTTCTAGGTGGGACTCAGGGGGTCTGAATTGCCTCACAAAATTGTCTTCTGAAATAGACATGAATATATTCACATGTGACAAAAATGGAAACTGATGCTCAGCGATGTAAAATCACTTCCCACATTTAAGACGCTAGTAAGTGTTGGAATTATCTTCCTAATTCTGGTCTTTCTGATTTCAACGTCGACATTCTCCTGTTAAACATTGCAGCATGGGAATAACATACACGACTATTCACTCCTTCATTCACTTAATCCATCTGATACTGACACAAAAAGTTTTACCAACCTCAGGTACAATTATGAATGCTTGATCCCCCCACTTGCCAGATTACCAAGAAGTCATTTCTTTTGAGATTCTAATTTTCCACTAAATTGCACTAAAACACAAAGTGTACATTGTCAAAAAGGGTCATTCTTTCAAAATTACATTAGAGCAGGCCAAGTACTAAATTCCAACCATGCAGCTACTGGCATGACTTATCATTCTAGGTTGTTGTAATGGAATACAGGTCATCATGGCAATATTGTCTCATTAGTCAAGCTCCTTGCTTAGAGCACTACTATTCTTCAAAAGGGAATAATCTCACAACATAAGCCAAAAGAATTCCAGGCTGAGACTGGTGTTCAGTTTCACCATCACATTAAGCTACTGTTCCCCAGAGTACAGCACTGTGTTGAAGTGGCTGGATCTGGAAGCAATTCTGACAGCACTCAAAGTAGGAGGCAACCAGTCCACCTCCAAGGAAATCTAGATCCAACCTATCAGCCTACACTGTCTTATACTGAAGAATAATTTTATTTAAAGAGTCTCACTGCCTTTGTCTGCACCTGGGTCATCAGTCATTCCACCCAGTTTCACTCTGATAATTCTCTCTTAATTACAGTCTCAGGGAGAAAAGACAGTTTGTTGTCCCTTCTCTTTTAAAAAACCACAAGATCATCATGCAAATGTATTCACCTCTTCTGCAGAGATTAACATTGCATACCATTGATCTAGAGAGTGATACTCTTAATAAAGTTATAAAAGTTTGCTATACACTATCTCAACACAATGGCTATTTTACTCTTGCTATATATTTGCATAATTAAGTGGCCCACTCAAGTGACTCACAAGAAAGTCAGCTACTTTTGATTAAGATTTTAAAACAAACAAAAACCAACACTTTACTTTGATCAATAAACATTTAAATGATACCTATGGAACTTTACTTAGTATCAGACATTGAATACAATGACCTGGTCTTGGCTTTCAGATCTCACAGAGTATTAAGTGGGTGAATAACTAGATCTCAGTGTAAGAAAACATAGTAAATTCTAGAAGAGAATAGTATGTGAAATTCCATAGGAACACCCAAGAGAAAACAATTCATTTTATATTGGGAAAGGAGGGTAGGGGCAGTGGACAGAGAAGAGGCAACACTTAAACCAAGAGTTGAACATTTCACCAAGTGCAGAAATCAGGACAAATATCTATTTTTTGCAAGGGCACGATAAGTTCAAGTCCAATTGTAATGATCTTTTGAATATATCAATTTGGCTAGCCTACATTCCTCCATTATTAAGTAAAACACTAATCTATGTGTTGCTGTGAAAGCATTTTGTAGATGTGATTAAAAACTGTAAGCAGTTACCTCTAAGTAAGGAGATGATTTTAGATAATCCGGGTGGGCATAATTCAATTGGTTGAATGAAAACCAGTGTTCCGGCTTCCTTAAGAGAAAGAAAAATTCCACCTGTGGACAGAAGCTTCAGACCACGTCCAAAAGTTCCAGTCTTTCTTTTCTGATGACTTGCCCTACAGATTTCGGACTTGCCTAGCCAGTCCCTGCAATCACATGATCTAATTCATTGCAAAAAATCTTTTAATATTTATGTCCTACTGGTTCTGCTTCTCTGGTTGACCTGATTGGTTGACTGATACAAATTCTGTTACCTAGAAGTGGGATGCTGGTATAACAAATACTTAGAAACGGCTTTGGAATTGGACAATGGGCAGAAGCTGGAAAAATTTTGAGGAGCATGACAGAAAAAGGCTAGATTGCCTTGAAGGGACTATTAGTAGAAATATGCACATTAAAGACTCTTCTAGTGATGGCTCAGAGGGAAATGAAGACCATTGTAGAAAGGCAATGTCTCAAGAGGTCAGGAAACTAAATATACAAGTGAATAAGCCATTGCAAAATAGAGCAGAGTTTTGTCAATGCTAAGATATTGAGGAATCCAAAAGTTGAAGGTCAAAATCTGCTTTAAGGAAAGCCCAAGTGAACACCCAGGCTCTGAGTTAGTACCCCTGGAGGGCTACACCCAGGAGTGGGGGCAAATACAAATTCAGATATAGCCATGCAAACATTGCAACCCAGCCTTGAATAAACTCCATTCTTGATTATGATGATTTGTTCCTGCCTTAGATGCCTATTAGAGAAAAGGATAAACCCTCCATGAAGGAAAGAGCATCTCCTAGAGCCTCTACAAGTTTTAACATACAATGTCAGGTCTTCAATATAAAAAGAAGCATAACAAAACCAAGATGAACAGAAAAGATATTGAAATAAATCTACAAATGACTGGTCTTCAATATAGCAAGTACATATAATAGACTATCACAAACTTGGAGACTTAAAACAATATTCATTCATTATCTCAGTTTCTGAGGTTTTGAAGTCCATGCACAGTATACTGGGTCCTTTGTTCAGGATTTTACAAGGCTGAAATCAGTGAGGCTGCATTCTTAGCTTGGGGTCCTCTTCCAAACTCATTCCGGTTGTTGGAAGAATCCAGTTCCTTGTGGTTGTTGATGTAAGGGCCCCACTTTCTTCCTGACTTTACTAATCATGTAGTCCTCTCACAAGTTGGAAGCTTACTTCTTCAAAGCCAGAGGGAGAATTTTCTTCAGTCTGCTCTGAAGGAGTCTTATCAGAAGAGTGACTAGCTCATACATCTCTGTTACATAATCTAGTCTAATCAGGGTGCTATCTTATGAAATTTACTGGTAGCACTCACACTCAAGAGGGAAGGGATCATACATGGAATGTGTACACTAAGTGAGAAGTGTGAGAAACATCTTGGGGGCCATTTTACAATTCTTCCTACTATACGACTCAAATGTTGGTTTTATCTGTAAGTAATACATAAAATAAAATATATAGCAAATAGGTAATTTCACCAAAGAAATTGAATAAATTAAAAATGTGAATAGAAATATTAGAACTAAAACATGCAGCAAGTTAAATTTAAAACTTGATAGGTGGATTTAACAGCAAATTAGATGCAGCAAAAGAAAGGATTAGTCAAATGGAGTATAGATCAGTAGAAAATATACTAACTCAAACAAGAAGAGCAAAAAATATGGAAAATATAGAAAGAGGGTAAGATATATATATATATTTTACTAATGTAAATGTAATTGAAGTCCCAGAAGAAGATTAAAAAGAGAATAAGGCATAAAGAATATTTGAAGAGAAAAAATATATCAAGCAACCCAAGTGAGATAAATTCAAAGGAAACTACAGATAAACATATGATAGCCAAATGTCTGAAATCCAAAAAGAATAAAATTAAAACAGACAGAAAAAAATACATTAACTTCAAAAGAGAAATAAGACTTAAGGCTGATTTCTTAATAGAAATAATAGGAGCCAGAGAATAATGAAAGAATGTCTTTAAAGGGCTGAGAAAAATAACAAGAAACACAAAAATAGACCTTCAAAGTGAAGATAAGTACACATTTCTGGACAAGAAAAAATTGAGGCAATTCATATCCAACAGATCTATGTATATACAAAAATTACAAGAGAAATTTTCAGACAGAAAGAAAATTATCCCAGATAGAAACCCAGAAATAGAGGCAGAAATGAAGAATAATAGAAATGGTAAATATGTTGGTAAATGAATATAAACACAAAAAATTAAAGTTTTATAGATTTAAAGTATATGGAAAATTATAATGAATATTTTATTTTATTTTATTTTATTTATTTATTTATTTTGAGACTGAGTTTTGCTCTTGTTGCCCAGGCTGGAGTACAGTGGCACAACCTCAGCTCACTGCAACCTCCACTCCCCAGGGTTCAAGTGATTCTCCTGCCTCAGCCTCCCAAGTAGCTGGGATGACAGGTGCCTGCCACCACACCCTGCTAATTTTTTTGTATTTTTAGTAGAGACAGGGTTTCGCCATGTTGCCAGGCTGGTCTCGAATTCCTGACCTCAGGTGATCCACCTGCCTCAGCCTCCCAAAGTGTTGGGATTACAGGTGTGAGCCACCGTGCCTGAACTCATAATGAATATTTTAAAAAGCAAAAGAGGGTAAATGAATTTTAAGTGTTTAAAGATCTAGCATTGTTGGAGAAATGGTAGAAATATTAATTGCGTTAAATTTAATAAATTTGGAATTAATCTTGTAATGTTCAGGATAACCACTTGAAGTATAAGAATGTAAAACTAAAATTCTAATTAAGAGGAGAAATGGAATTTAGAAATATTTGCATATTTTAAATGAAGCAAGAAAGAAGATACATATTAAAAGTGAGTCAAACAGAAAATACATATGTTTTAAAAGCACAAATTTATCAGGAATTATATTTAATGCTAATGCACTAAATACTCCAATTAAAAGACACACATTGTCAGATTAGAAAAAACCTATATGCTGCTTACATGTTATATACCTTAAATACAAGGACACAGAAAGGTTAAAACTAAAAGGATTTAAAAGATAAACTATGCAAAACTCAACAAAAGAGATGTAGTATAACCATACCAATATCATCCAATATGGACTTTAACATAAGCAGCATTACTAGAGATAAGAGGCATATTTCATGATAAAGAGTCAATTCATCAGATGTAGTAATTCTAAATTTGCATGCACCTAATAACATCAAATGTATAAAGCAAAACTTTCCAGGAACAGGACAAAGAGAAATATAATTACAATAGGAAATGAACGTGGCATAGAAAACCCCTCTGATCTGAGGCCATTCGCTAACTCTCCTACTTCTCTATTTCCTGTTAGAATTCTAGAATTCATTTTTTCCCCACCTACACATTTAGGTTTTTGGCTTTCCTTTGCTTTTATTATGCCACTACCCCATTCCTTCCATCTCCTTCAGTTGATCACTGAATACCCTCATCCTACATAATCTCCAAGGCCCAGCACAAAAATCACCTTCTTGGCCGGGCACATGGTTCACGCCTACAATCCTGGAACTTTGGGAGGCCAAGGCAGGCAGATCACTTGAGGTCAGGAGTTGAAGACCAGCCTAGCCAACAGGGTGAAAAGCCATCTCTACCAAAAATACAAAAATTAGCAGGGTGTGGTAGTACACATCTATAATCCCAGCTGCTTGGGAGGCTGAGGCAGGAGAATTGTTTGAACCAGGAGGCAGAGGTTGCAGTGAGCAGAGATCACGCCGCTGCACTCCAGCCTGGGTGACAGAGTGAGACTCCATCTCAAAAAAAATAAAAATAAATAAATTACCTTTTCCATGAAGCTTTCCCACATTTCCCTTTTTGGGAGTATAGAATTTCTCCCACCTCAAAATTCAGAAATCTGTTCACATTTCTTGGCATTTTCTACCTTGCATTCTAATTATTTTTGCACGTGTATTAATTTCTTCTTTTATTAAGGTGGGGCTTCCATGGGCTTCCATTTTGCATGGATTATACCTGACAGAACCGAATCCAAACCATAATGGGAGTTCACTAAATATCTGTTAAATAAATGAATGCTGAATCTTCCCAGAACCTTTCTCCCAAAAGTGCCAGCCAACTCTAAACTGTGTGTGTGTGAGAGAGAATTAGAAATTAGAATTAGAAATCTGATTTTGGAGAAAACGAGCCCCAGATCAGAGCAGAGTTTCCCAAGCCAGAAAGCTTCTCTAACTTTTGTCGTCGACCATGTCATGCTAAACGGGCTCCCTGGAAGCTGTGACAGAATTTCACTGACACATAAAAGCCTGTCTTGCCAACAGGCACTGGTCATCTGCTCAAGCGACAGCAGACCTCACTGGCCAGAGTCAACCACTCTGTCTTATCTCATATTCAAATAATTCATTACAGCTATCATAGTGCTATTTATCTCACCCTTGATTTTCTTCTGCCTGAGCAAAACAGTGAGAAGAGGGAAAAGTAACTGAGATCTCAGAATTACATGAGCATGTCTTGGCCACCCAGCTCTGCCAAAATAATTGCTTGACTTGGATTGGATGCCTCAAAGTCATTTTTATAACGGAAATAATAACACTACTTATTTTGTAGGTTGTTATGAGAATTAAATGGGAAAATCCATATGAGGCCACCCAATAATGCCTGTTTTAAAAGATTAGCTTCTTCCCTTCTCCACCTTCCCATCTCTTAAGAGGCCAGCAGATCATTTCCCATATTCAGTCAGAATAAGCTTTGGCGGGAGACAGGAGATGACAAATTCACATCCATCATCTCCCTGGATAAGAAAAGAGATTCATGCTGGCTGGCTGGCATTTCCAGAGCCTTGCAGCCATTCCGAGGATTCCATGTGCACTGGATAAAACTGGATTTCCAATAAAATATTTCATGCCTGGGCATCGCCCTGCCAGAAGCGCTGACTCTTGCCCAAAATTAAGCTGAGTTTGCCATCTAGAGGACATCAGCGGACAGGCAGGGCCCGATATGGATTTCAGCAATGACTCGCTGGGCACCCGGAACAGAGATGAAGCTTCATTCCTTCACTGACAAACGTTTGTTGAGGATCTGCTATAAACCAGGCACTGTAGGAACAGGGCATGACGCAGCTTCTGTCCTCAGTGAGCTCACAATCTAGTGGAGAGTTCACACTAAATTGATTTCATTGTCCAAAATGAGACCCGGTTTCTGAAAGGAGGAAGCGTTCCTCCTCTAACAGTACAAAATGAATTTGCTCACTGATAAATCAGACAACCAGTAAGTAGAATAGCTGAGTTGTGTCTTGGCCCTCAGGGATTGGGTTCCAATTTTCTAGACACTCAAGCTGAGTTGGATACTAGAGGACCCCACCTCCTCATTTTGCAGGCAAAGAGAGGTAAAGTGAGCCGATCAGGGCCACGAAGCTAGAAAGTAGCACAGCCACTCTTGCAATGTCCATGTTTCTTCCAAGGGACTGAATTATGCCTGAAGCAGCCAGACATCAGAGCAGAGTGGACAGAGACAGGTGTGCACAGAGCTTTCTGAACTGAGTGTTCGTCAAGGGCAGGTTTGCAGAAGTCAGGAGTTTTTATATCTTGTTGAGGCCCTCACTTGCCAATGATGGAATAAATGAGGAACTTTGGCCTCTGGCCTAGATTCACATAGCTCTTCTCACCCTATAAATCCGATTCATTTAAAGAAAGTCCCTCTGACTTTCATGGGTGTTCCTTCAGTTGCCAGGAATGTCTGCGTATTTGGAATTGTGCTTATAGTCTAAGAATCTCTTAGCTTTTGAAAGGTGGCGATGTGGCTACACGTAATTCAGGACATTTAAACTGGAAGGGAAATCTCTTTTCCAGAAGCAGAAATGTACTTCAGGATACTAAACATTGCACCAATATTATATGCTTTTCAGACCTCATTATTGCATTGGTGGCCAGTTTTGGCTTATCCACATAGTCATTAAACAAGTATGCATTCTGTGCTTCCTACGTGCCAGGCGCTGTACTAAACAAAGCACTGAGGATACAGTGATGAACAAGATAGTTATTTCCACTGCCTTCATGGAGCTTACAAGTCATTACCCAGATAATTACGTCAAGTTATGATGAGTCCATACAAAAGAAAACAGAAGGCTCTTCTGAGCAAATGCCAAAGACTACTTAACTGCAGAATGAAACTGGATTTGTAGTAAGCTTTTCTACTCACTCCCTATTTGTCCAGATTATCCTGTACATATTTTCTTAACTTTCTCCTCAACATCTTTTGGGATTTTTGTTTGTTTATTTGTTTGCTTGTTTGTTTTGATTTTTGTTACAGTTGATACTGTATTTATTACCCACAAGATTCTCAGCTTCTTGAGATCGGGGAATAATTCTTATTTATTCCAAGATCTTCCATGTCTACTAAATAGTAGGTGCTGATAGTATTATTTTAATAAATAAGTGAATTAAATTGATTTTATCGGTCTGTCAATCAATTTCAAATATGACTGATAAAACCATATTTATAAAGTCTTTAACATATGATGCATGAGACTGAGATATGGTCAATGACAATAGGTGAAATTTTTAAAGTTATGTTTCTATCTAAGTGTATCATTGCAAGTCCTCCACCATTTATTACATACCCAATCTGTCAGATATGACGCCGGATGCTGTCTGGAACAGGAGATGAGCACTTGCATACATAAACATAAAATGTTCAAGGGTTTTCAGAGGGGAGCACACCTGACATTAGCAGGAATGATCAATGTTACGGAAATACAAATAACCGCTAATCACTGTTAAAGTCCAAACAAACCTAAAATCTAACCATAATAACTGGAAATAGCTGCCTCCATGAAGTGCTGTGTCCCAGGAGTGAGGTGCAGGTTGTGAATATGTCCAAAGACTGTGTCACAAGTGAACAGAAACTTGCCAGAGTACACTCAGTGTCTACACACATAAATATGAAATATTGAGTAATCACTGATGTTACTCTCCAGCTTGGTTTTAAATGAAGGCAGTTTTAGATAAAGAGCCATAATATCTCTTCTCGCTGCATCATATCCTTCAGACCCCATCCACCTGGAGCACTTTTACTCACTATTTAAGTCTTTGGTCAAGTCAAACTTTGACTCTCACAGCTCTCCACAACCCTTGAAAAGTTAGCCCCCAAAGGATAGTGTACATACTTCTAGTCCTAAGTTTTCAACAGCAAAGACTAGTTATACAAAAAAAAAAAGCTATTACTTCATGAGCATCTACTATGTGCCCCAGCACTGAGCTAGGCACTTTCTCAGAATGATCTCTTTTATTTAGCATAAAACACTACATGGTAGGTGCTACTAACTTCAGTGTATACATTTTTTTAAAAATGATGTTGAGAGAGGCGAGGTCACTAACAAGAACCCAGCTAATTAAGAGTAGAACTAGAATATTCATCCAGGCCCATCTCCTCCAAATCCCACTTTCTTCCCTCTTAGGAATGTTTCTCAAAATATTAAATATGAAGTATAGATACTGTTGCTAATTTTTATGCTTTATCTTTCATTGATGGCAAGTGGTACTGCTTTTCAAATTATGGTGGGTATGTAAAGTTTCCTATTTAAAGAGATTAAATTACTTTTTGGATGAGAGTTTTAAAGAAATCTGTTAGTAAGTAATAGCACAATGGATGTGTGGCTATATCAAAAGCCACGCATGTGACACATCACTGACTGATGTCTGGGAAACACTGCTTTGCCTGGTAAGTGCTTCTCCACTTCCTTCATTTCTCACGTTATTTCTTGATCTCGTTACCTTTATGCCAGAGCCTCTCACCTCTGGGTGCACATAGAATTATGCAAGAATACTGATGTCCAAGCCCCCTTCTCGGCCAATTAATTAAGAATTTCTGGGCCGGGCACGGTGGCTCAAGCCTGTAATCCTAGCACTTTGGGAGGCCGACATGGGCGGATCACGAGGTCAGGAGATCGAGACCATCCTGGCTAACACGGTGAAACACCATCTCTACTAAAAATACAAAAAATTAGCCAGGCGTGGTGGTGGACACCTGTAGTCCCAGCTACTCAGGAGGCTGAGGCAGGAGAATGGCCTGAACTCGGGAGGCAGAGCTTGCAGTGAGCCGAGATTGCACCACTGCACTCCAGCCGGGGTGACAGAGCAAGACTCTGTCTTAAAAAANCCAATTAATTAAGAATTTCTGGGCCGGGCACGGTGGCTCAAGCCTGTAATCCTAGCACTTTGGGAGGCCGACATGGGCGGATCACGAGGTCAGGAGATCGAGACCATCCTGGCTAACACGGTGAAACACCATCTCTACTAAAAATACAAAAAATTAGCCAGGCGTGGTGGTGGACACCTGTAGTCCCAGCTACTCAGGAGGCTGAGGCAGGAGAATGGCCTGAACTCGGGAGGCAGAGCTTGCAGTGAGCCGAGATTGCACCACTGCACTCCAGCCGGGGGGACAGAGCAAGACTCTGTCTTAAAAAAAAAAAAAAAAAAAAGAATTTCTGGGAGTGAGACCTAAACACTGCTATTTTTTCAAAGTTCCCCAAATAATTCTAGTAGCAGTCAAAGAACTACTGCTACAAACTATGAACCCCTTTGGGTATGTCCAGTGCACAGCACACTGCCTGGCACATAGTAGGAGATCAATGATGTTTGTTAAATAAGAAATGATGTTATCCTGGATTCTACCAAGTCCAGGGTTCTTTAATGAATCACTGGGGCCCATATTTCAGATCCTATCTCTCCGATACATTCAAGAGTATGTGATGTGAGGCCTCTGTATAGGCAGTCAGTCAGTTACAGGGTGAGACTATATTGCGACCAAGCCAACATTTCATTAAATAATTCCCAATTCCTCATTTCCATCAGGGTGTTGACTTTGCTCCTACTCTGTTTGCAGAAGGATTTGAGGTCATTTAACCCATCCATAAGCAGGAGGCAGCCATGCTGTGAGCAACCCCGTACCTAGAGGTGGTCTCAGCAGAGCCACTTCCTCATTGCGTGCCTGGTACCCTTGAACTCCTCAGAACTACCTACTTGTGAACTTAAGCAAAACAGATAAGGCCTAGCTCCCAGCTAAGGATCTATGAGATAGAGGGGAAAAAAAGGATGGACTATAGGAACAAACAGATCCAACATTAAATTTCATATCCATCACCTCAGATAAATCACTTACCCTCCGTGAACACCCACTTCCTCATATTTTAAAAAAATTATTAATTAGGTTTTACAGTATTGTTAAGGATTAGAGATACTGAATGGAAGCTTCCCACAAGTATTTGGCACATGGCAGGTGCTCCACAGAGGTATATATGGCTTTTCCGTGGTTGAAGGAAGGAATGAATGAGGAGATACATAAAGCTATACAAGGTTATTACCAATACAAGAGTTCATACATTTCCCTCTTTTCCTTCTTTTTAAAGTCCCCTGTTTTAAGAAAACATAGCACTTTTACCACACTTGACCAGTTCCTTTAGCTGTTCTTCCTTCCCCAAAGAAAGATTAACTCAATAAGAAGATTCTTCAAGGCTTAGAAATGTATGTCACTTTATTGACATACTTTAGGTAACAAATAGACTTTTACAATAATGCTATTATTGTACTTTATTTGAAAAGGATACAAATGTTGAAAATTAAAGAGACTTTGTTTTGTTTGTGTTTGAAACACAAAGCCTGAAGAAGAGCTAATTTGTGTGGTAAAATCTAGGGTTTAAAATATTTCCCAAAGGACAAACTAAAATAACTCCTTGGACCCTTATTTTACTAAGAGCGAAACATCTCCAACAGAGAAGCATTGCTTTCAAATCCTTCAAACAGCCAGACTTAAATCTCAGGACTGTGTTTTCATTATCTACATACAAGGGAAATCCTCCCTCCTGCTTATCGAGCAAATTCTCCTTGAGTTCCTGCTAGGTGCAATGCACCATTTCAACCAAACTTTTTTTTGAGATGGAGTTTCGCTCACCGCCCAGGCTGGAGTGCAATGGCGCAATCTTGGCTCACTGCAACCTCTGCCTCCTGGGTTCAAGTGATTCTCCTGCCTCACCTCCCAAATAGCTGGGACTACAGGTTCGCGCCATCATGCCCAGCTAATTTTTGTACTTTTAGTAGAGATGGGGTTTCACCATGTTGACCAGGCTGGTCTTGAGCTCCTGACCTCAGGTGACCCACCCGCCTCGGCCTCCCAAAGTGCTGGGATTATAGGTGTGAGCCACGGCGCCCAGCCCAACAATATTTTTTAATACTCACCATGCGAATGCAACTATTTTAAATGTCTTATCTTTTAATCCTCTTTCTTTTATCTTATGGTAAACTATTTGCATTAAGTTATAGCGTTATTATCATCATCATGACTACCATCACCACTATCATAATTACCAGTTACTACGTAAACTCTGCTAAAGTGTTTTACAGACATCATCTTAACTCCAATCCTTTCAACAGCCTTAAGACATACACGTCCTTAATACCTAGCTTATAGAGTAAGAAGCCAAAGCTTAGAGAAAAATACCTTGATTAAGGTCACATAGCAAATAAGTGATGAAGGTGGGACTAGAAATTATGCCTATTTTTGCCTAAAACCAAAGTCTGTGCTTAGTCCAGGTGAACTCAGAGACCATAGAAGTCACTGCTGAGATGAAGTTTCTCATGGTGCATAGAGTGTCAGAGCAATGACAAATAAAGGGATTTAGCAGCAGATTTTTATTTGGATATTCAACTCATTGCTTTGGCCTGTTTCAGCATTGACAGGTCTTTCCACAAAGGTCCTTTTCTTTTCCTCTCTTGAAAACACAATTTATAGGGAATTATCATGGTAGGATCCTTAAAGATCATCTAATCCAATCCCTCCTCATGCCAAGACAAGGAAGTAAGGTCTAGAGATCGTAGCTGCTTTGCTTAAGATCACACAGCAAGTCATCAATACAGCTCTGACCAGGGCTCTGGACTCCTGACTCCCATTTCAGTGTTCTTTCTGATATGTTTCCTTCTGTGTAAACAATGCTATTTTCATCTTACATCTGATGTTTAGAGTTGTCTTAGCTGGTCTGATTACAATAAATTATGTGAAATAAAACACTTAACAAATTATGTGATTAGCCCTAGATGAACTCAAATGGAGAAAGAAGAGGAGGGGAAAAGACACTTCTAGCTAAGAAAACATCAAAAACAATGACAGTCATGAAAGAAATCCAGCTTAGTGTGTTCAAAAAAGGGAATTCAGCTGGTATAACTTGCACAGACATAGCAAGGGGAGTAAAGAGAGAGACTAAATTATTCTTCCCCAAAGCCCATTCTAGGACCCCAGAAATACAAAAGTGACCATAACATGATCCCAGTCTTCAGAAAACTTATAGACTAAGGGATTATATCAAAAAAGAAGTAGGTATTTACAATACTATATAAGTGCTGTGATAGATGTAAGTCCAAGTTGCTACAGAAGCACAGAGTAGGAGCTTACAATCCAGATTTAGTGGGGGGTTCCTGGAAGAAGTGGCACTAAGCAAAGTCCTAAGAGGACGAGTAAGGCTGGTAGAGGACAAGGTCAACGAAACATTCATGACAAAAAAAAGAATCACCTTAAAGGAATAATGGCTTGTCTTCAGCACAGCCCAGAGTTCAATACAGCAGGTCATAGAATGAAGAAGAGATTGTGAAAAGCCAGTCTAGAGAAAAGGCAAAGACCAGGATGCACTGGACCTTATACATTGTGCTTGTTATTTGTGATATTATCCTAAGGACAAAGGGGACCATTGAGAATATTTAAGCAACTGGTTGACATGATTAAATGCATTCTTTAGACAGATCATTATGACTGCTGACTGGTGGATGGAATGAAAGAGGGCAAGACTGTAAGCAGAGAGACTGGTCAGCTAGCCACGGCAATATTCTAGACGAGGAATAGCAAGGGAATGAGCTATAAGCTTAGGAGAAGTAGGGTGCAATTAAGCAATACGAATAAAGTGAAATCTTCATGTCTTAGAGATTGATTGGACGTTGAGAAGGAGGAGTCAGGAATAACTCCCAACTTTCCAAAAGGGGTCACTGGAGACATAAAGGGGTGTTTAGCAAGATAAGGTATGTCTCACTGCCTAACATATGTTCCTGAAAACATGAAGGCCTGAAGTTCAGAACAGTGTTTTTGTTGACACTATGTGAACAATTTCTAAAAGGAAAATGTTTTTGAGATTTCCACTACACAAGATATCTGAGCCTAATGGAAAGACTCAATTGAATAGATAGAATAGGTTGTAATGCCAGTCATTTTAGAGAGTGAAGGGAATAGCTCTAGCCAAGTTTATATCTTGTCATATGATTTGGCTTTCATGACCTAAATATAAATCAAGATGTACTAGATTCAAAAGTCATTTAATCTTGCCCAACTATGTAAAGAGAAGAGATTGTGAAAGCAAAACATTCACAATATTTCAGCAGGAATCATTAGATATCTTGGACACTTTACACAAAACACAATCCTAATGAGTGAATCATGAATTAGCAGACCCTAAGAGCGAGGACTTTTCCTACGCCGATGTCAAGACAATTTAAACTTCATGCAGAACGTGTCTGGCTACAAGAGTTCCAGCTTTTGCCAAACCTCATAGAATAAATTGGAACCATTTTACAGACCTCTACATTCTTATTGGGCTCACCACCCTGAGCTCCGGCCCCTCTAATGCTGTGTTTCTGTGGGGATGATAGCTCTTGGGGCCTCAGGTTTTATTCAGTGCATGCCAGGATTTGGAGACATTTTAAACAAGTTAGAATTCATGTGTTGCCTTCAATTAAAGGTTTTGTAAGGGAAAGGGACAACAAGTCAGCCACCAAATATTTGGGTCTGGGGAAGTTTCTTCAACCTTTCTGACAGGCCAAGTGTGATGTGGCAAGCCTGGCTCCTGTCAAAAGCAATGAATAAGACAGAAATGAACATTGTAAAAATTAGGCTTGTCACCAACCTAAGCCATCGAACATTCAAATGCATGACATGCAAAGTGTGGTTTGAACATTATGGCCTGGAAAGCAATAAGAATTCTGGGCAGGATTTGGGTAATTATGAGAAACGCTTGAAAAAAAAATCAACCTCAAAGTAAAAATGAATAATTAGAAAAATACCAATGGTCAGATAGAGGGTAGGAATCGGTAAAGAATATAAAATTTCTATGTAGACTCAGTATTGGTTTGCTTACCAAATTCGTTCATTCTGTATTTACCTAGCCCGAACTTTGAGTGTGTTTGGAAGTACTCTGGAGGCTATAAAAGACTTAGATATAAAGAAAGGTTTGAGTGAAGATCTTGAGTGCTCCAAAAACTCTAATACAAGTGAAAAGTCATAAATTTCCTAAAAAGTATCTATTTTCAAGGTCATTACTGGGTAAAGAGTATGGGGCTTGGGAGGTCCAGTATCTGACAGTCTTGGCTCTCCTATTTACATAACATGTAACCTTGGATATTACAGTAAAGGCTGACATACAGTGCCTGGCATATTGCAGATATTCAATACCTTCTCAATGAATGGATGAATGAATTAGCAGTGCTTCTTTTTTATTAGACAGGGTCTTACTCTGTCATCCAGGCTGGACTGCAGTGGCATGATCACCACTCACTGCAGCCTCAACTTCCTGGGCTCAGATGATCCTCCCACCTCAACCTCTCAAGTAGCTGGGACTACAGATGCATGCCAGAACACCAGGCTAATTTTTGTATTTTTGGTAGAGATGGAGTTTCTCCATGTTGCTCAGGCTGGTCTTGAGTTCCTGGGCTCAAGCAATTCTCCTGCTATGGCCTCCCAAAGTGCTGGGATTCCAGCGGCCATTGCACCTGGCCATGAGTGCTTCTTATGGGCCACACAAAGTGCTAAGTGTATGCACATTCCCTCATGGATGGCAAACACCCTATGAGGCAGGTACTACTATTGTTCCTACTTTACAAATAAGAAAATTGGAGTTTAGAGAGTTTACATACCTTGCATATGGTCGCACAGCTAGTGAGTAGGCAAGCCAAAACTCAAATCCAGCCTTTCTCATTCCAGAAACAGAATCTCAAATCTCTGTCTTAGAATAAATTGTTCTTATATGGAATAGGAATAGAAAAAAATCCCAGGAGAAACAGAAAATCAGTTTTACCTGAATCGCCATCAAGCCTACCAGTTTCTACTCAACTGAGCCAGTTCACACAAGGTAAACAGCCACATGGACCCTTGAAGTTGACTTTATGGTGAGAAAGGGTCCTTAGTGCTTAGCAGGACTATGAGCCAGGGACTGAGCAAGGAGCTTTCATACTTATTACCTTAGTGAACTCTCCCTACAACCCAGGACAGCAGGCATTGGTGCTCCCATTTTACAGAAGCAATAGAGGCATGGTTTGAGCCCAGGCTTATCTAGATTATATCATAATAAAAGTTCCATCCAGCCCCAGGTAAAAATTAAAGGACTTGCTGTCCCAGATGATACTTTCCTCTCTTCTTCTTGTTGAAGATCATGACCTTTTAGGGAAAGGAACTTTTGCTAAGTGTGGACCTGATATCAAAATGATACTGGTAACTGGGCTTTGCAGTGCAGATCACTGCTAATCATGTCAGAACAATAGGTTCCTGGAAGGGGAAGTCACCATTTCATCAATGACAAGGACAACAGCTGGGCAGGCAAACTGATGAAGTAGACTTCAAATCAAAATTTTAGAAAAAGGAGGCTGGGCACAGTGACTCATGCTTGTAATCCCAGCATTTTGGGAGGCTGAGGTGGGTGGATCACTTAAGGTCAGGAGTTTGAAACCAGCCTGGCCAACATGGCGGAACCCCATCTCTACTAAAAATACAAAAATTAGCCAGCATAGTGGCAGGTGCCTGTAATCCCAGCTACTCGGGAGGCTGAGGCAGGAGAATTGCTTGAACCTGGGAAGCAGAGGCTGCATTGAGCCGAGATCGCACCACTGCACTCCAGCCTGGGTGACAGAGCAAGACTCCATCTCAATAATAATAATTATTATCATTATTATTATTATTATTATTTAAAGGAAGGGGCAAAAGTGATCTTGTACAACTGAAAACCAGAAAGAACTAAAAACATGAAAGGCTCTGGAGGCACACAGGGAAAGAAAGAAAGTCAGCAGCATTGCCAAGATGAAACAAGAAAGAAAACACAGCAAATAATTCTAAGGCCTCTAGATGCTTCCACCCAACAAACATATTGGTTAGAAATGTAGAACTAAATTAAATCCAAGAGTTTCTATCTGGTATCATGTTGTAATATGAGGTATGAGCACAGAAAATAACCATGATACAGATACCATCATAGGTAAGAGCAGTGGCTCTAAGTCAGACTTGACTTCACGTCTCATCTACCATTTCTAGGTGAATAATTTGGGCAAGTGACTTAACCTTTCTGAGCCTCAATTGCCCTAACTGTAAAAGAAGGTTAATAACAGTGCCTCACTAGGTTACTGTGATGATTAAGTTTTTAAGTGTGAAATGCTCAGCACATAATAAAATGCTCAATAAATATTGAACATAGTATATTATCATTGAGAATATTACAAAGGATTAAGGAAGCAGATCAGAGACAGTTCCTGAAACAAGATGTTTTAACTATGTCTTGAGGGAGTGTAAAAGTTCATGAGGTAGAGACTTTCCGGGGTGGGTGAAGTAGCAATTAATGGTTGTGGGGGTGAGGTGAGTGTGACAAGGTAGGCTGGTCTCTTTGCCTCCAGCATTGCCCAATCCCATTCACTCTCCATTCTATCTCCATTCATTTTCCATTCTATCTCTAAGTACAAACCCAATCCTGCCACTACCCCTGCTTAAAACCTGTAAATGACTGTGTCTGGATTCAGGGTAACATTTGAACTCTTAGCATGCAGCCTTTAAGTGATGTGCTCATTCCATGTCTATTTATTTAGCATCTACTACATGTCAGGACCTGTTTCATAAAGAATAATAAATGGGCCTTGACTATGAGAAATTCACAGACCAGCGGAGAGAAAGATGAAGGACAAACAGGTTCAGTATATTACAGTCAGAGCTATGATAGTTTTATGCCTACAACACTGTGATGAAGAAAAAGACTCACACCTCTTTTAGATGTTGGTAGTCTCATGGAAAGCTTACAGTAGAGATATGGTTGAGCTGAGTTTTCAAAACTAAATAGGAGAAGAATAGGAGAATATCTAGAAGAAAAGATAGGGAACAACATACAGAAAAGGACAGAGGCAACACAAACTGCATTATCAGTAGTATTCTTAAGAGTCCAGTGTTGCTGGAGCTTAGAGAGGTGAACATGTCAGGCTGCAAGAGACAAGGGAGACCAGTAGCCAGCCAGAGACTAGATCAGTGTTCTGGGATGCCATGCGAAGGAACTTGCTCTTTATCTTGTGAATAACAGAGAACCAGAGAAAGGTCATGCTCAGTACTGCAAATATGGTCTGAACAGGGGCCAGAAGAGAGGGAGAGGGATCACTGAGGAGCTCTCGCAATAATCCGGGCTATCCAGGATGAATGAATGAACACAGATGAATGAATGATCATATAGATGAATGGTTCTGGTAAGTTTTGCTGGAGTTTCTACTCAAATGAGAAAAGGAAGTGGCTTTCACATGCTTTTCAACTGCTATCCCTTCCCCCACCCCCGGCACTCATGAATGGTTTCTCTCTTTTGCACGCATGTGTGTCTCTTCCTCATATACTGATTTCAGAGCTGCAGCCTAAGCGCTTTGTATTGTGCTGGTTATATTTAAACAATTCACTGTGTGAGGCAAGTGCCCAAACCAATTAAATAGAAATCTTCAAGAGTCCCAGGCAGAGAATAGAAATCAACAGTCAAGATATAGTTTGGACCAAAATGGTCATCAATTAGAGCTATTCTAAGATTGCTCTAACCATAGAAGAGCAAAAATGAGGGTGCTGAGAACAGGCAAAGGTCTGAAAAGTGGGCACAAATGGTTAACATTTTAAGAGGATAACATTGCTCTCAGATATGCCACAGAAATGCAGAGGCCAAGGCTAGTTGTCTTTGATTCATTGATTTACTAGTATTAATACACAAAATTATATGTGTGCCATACAGTGAATAGTAGATGCAAAGATGAGTAAGGTACAATGTATACCTTCAGGAAGCTCCCAGTTTAGTGGAGGTGAATGGGAAGCCAGTTAAACATACTATGTTGTAATAGCTGCTGAGACATATGAAAAATAAGGGAGCACTTCATTCTACCTTGGAGTAAAGACAGTCTTGACATGAAAGTCAAGCAAGATCTAGAAGGATGAGTTAGGCTTTGTAAAATTAGGGAAACAGCTCATACAAAGACATAAAGGTGTGAAAATGAGGTAGGACTTGGAGAACTAGAAGAAGAACTTGGCCAAGTCTGAAAACTTAAAGCTGAGATCCTTAGTCGATGATCTCTTTGTCATTCCCTCTTGTAGTCATGACAATGGTTTCAAAAGGCAGCTCCCTACTCTTGGCAGCAGAAAGGCTGAGGAGCAAACCCTATCTTCAGATAGAAAAGAGATACTGCTAATCAGCACATCAGGAGACCTATGACCCAACCATTGTTAAAAATGAAAGCCATTAGATACGGTCCTTCTACAGGGAACTTCCTAAAATACATGTCTGAGATTATGTGCCTGGTCAGTTGCATGAGAAACAACAGTGAAAGCTAAATTTCTTTCCCAAGTCTGGCACTTACTTAGTTGAATGACCTTAGAAAGGTAAGAAACTCCCTGAATCTCTGTTTCTTAATCCATGAAGAGGGATGAGTATGTGTGTGATAATTCCCATTCCATAGGATTATTGCAAGAATTAAATATGACATATATAAGATGATCATGCACAGAGCCTGACACAGGTAATGAACAAATGTGAGCCCCCTTACCTTCCTCCTGTACCCTTCAGTCCTGGATTGAGTTCAGTGCACACATCTTGCACAGAATAGATGCTCATATATTCTTGGTTTCAGTGCCTATCAACCTCCACATAATTCCACTGTATCTACTGAAAGATGGTAGAAGACGGACAGTCATAGTGTTTACTATGGGCCAAATCCTTCGCTCATATTTGCTCAGTTTTCTTAATTTTCGCAGTTCAATGAAGTAGCTCAGTGAAGTAGCTCAGTGAAGTGCCCCACTTTGCAGTTGACAAGTTCTAAAGCTCAGAGTTGAAGTGACATCCGAGGTCATTCATCTAGTGACATGGTAGAGTTCTGTGCCCACCATGATATTCAGACTCTCCAAAGGTGGCCACTTCCTGAGATGAGGCTGAGGTAATCTCAGTCACCTATGCAAACCAAATCTGGTTATGATTATGACTTGCACCAGAGTGTCATTGTCTTGAACCTTGCTCAATTACATCTGCCAGTATCTCCTGCGCATCAGATCCAACATCCACATGACTTGCTCTGTTCAAGGTGGTATTTCCGGAACTTTTTTATTACTGATAAACAACAAGAAGAATTCTCATGATACTGAAAGAATCTGTGAGGAAGTGGCCTAAGCAATAATCTATAGGCTTTCTTAATATCCTACATGAGCACAAAAAAAAAAATCAAAAAACAAACAAAAAAACAGAAAATCACCCAAATGAGTGAGATTTGGCACAGTTAAAAATGTGCAAAATGTCCTTTGTTTCTCAGAGTCATTTTGGGGCCTTTGGGGAGTGTTTTGTGCCTTTTTTTTAAACTTCCAGATTTCTATACTTTCTTTTCAGCTTTGCAACTTCCCAGAGTACAGTTATTAAAGAAACAGAAAAAACAGAACCCAGCCCTTTGTATCACTTTAAGGAAGTGTGACCTCTTGCCAAAGAAAATTATGGGCCATAAAAAGCCCTTACAGGTTTGCTTTGCTCTTCCCCTTCAAGAGCATTATTTTCTTCTTTTTTTTTTTTTTTTTTTTGTCTTTTTTTTTTTTTTTTTTCTGTTAAGTAAGTAGTCTTCGGATGATTGGCGTTGCATATCTTTGGAAAAAATTCATGCCAGACTAGTCAAATCATAACGGCTGCTATCATCAGTTTGCAATGGTTTCCAAGTTAGTCTCCAACACAGAAACCACACATACACACAACTACATAAGTCTCCTCTAATTTTGACGTTGGAAATATCCATTTCAAAGTTTTTAGGTTAAAAATGAATGCAATCACAAAATAGCATCTGATCATCACAAATCTAAAATAGAATCCAGACCATGCAGTGTACAATGCTCGTTGACTATCGCCTTCCCATTTCTTAGCACATAAAGAAATAAACTCTGGATGTCTGCGCGGCACACTACTTATGGTGGCCTATCTACTGTAAACCACTGGCAGCTCTGTTCACTCGACCTGAACCTCCCAAGCAAAAGGACTGCAGTGTTCCAAAAAAAAAAAAAAAAGTGCCTTCTCGTTGTTTTGCCACTGACTATCTGAGAAACATTGAGTCAATCCCCCACACTGGGCAACTATCTCTTTAGCTTTCATTTGAAAATTTTTCTAACATGCATTATTATACAACACTTTATCTTCTTGAACAAAGCATGCTAAATATTGTCATTTCTGAAAAATGCAAAGTCAACATTTCATTTAATTCAACAATTAGTATATTCAAGTATATTCAATTTAGTACATTTGAGGGCTACTGAATGATATCAAGCACTAGGGGTGCAGAAGCGAAAGACATTGCCCCTTATTGTGTAGTTTTATGGCACTATCTAATATGGTGCTTCCTAACCAACGTGTTAGGACCCATGGCACAGCTGTGCCAAGATGTTGATCCACTTAGTACTCAGGGAGGCTGGAGCTGAGCTGGCCAGAGCCCAAGGATAATGAACTCTGCAGAGAGCAACCTCTTCTATTTATCCTAGTGTACTGAACAAACAGCTACTCTTCCATGAGTGCTGTACTGTGGAAAAGGTTAGGAGGAACTTTACTAAGATTATTGGCATGTCCAGGGTTATTGGCCCCAACCTTGAATAACCCAATTTTCATGCTTTTGAAATCTTATGTCTACTTTTTATAGTTTGTATGTTTCTGTTTCCTTCCAGTTAATTGCCACATCTTGCTGTCATGAGTGTTCTTCCCTTCTTGGTGCCTGTTTCTAGTCTTCTCTTAGACAAAAACACAAAGAGGTGAAGCAAAGATCTCATTACATTCAACAAACACTTCCTGGCCGGGCGCGGTGGCTCAAGTCTGTAATCCCAGCACTTTGGGAGGCCGAGACGGGCGGATCACGAGGTCAGGAGATCGAGACCATCCTAGCTAACACGGTGAAACCTCGTCTCTACTAAAAACTACAAAAAAAAGCTAGCCCGGCGAGGTGGCAGGCGCCTGTAGTCCCAGCTACTCGGGAGGCTGAGGCAGGAGAATGGCGTGAACCCGGGAGGCCGAGCTTGCAGTGAGCTGAGATCCGGCCACTGCACTCCAGCCCGGGCCACAGAGCGAGACTCCGTCTCAAAAAAAAAAACAAACAAACACTTCCTGAGCACCTACTATATGTTAGGCACTCCATGCTCTTGCAGAAGAAGGTAAAGTGTAGGTGGAGAAGGTACATAGTTGCATTTTTTAGTGAGATCACAACCTAAATTTATAAATAAAATATAGGTCACTAGGCCCTAGAAGAGTAATAACTAGGCCCCCAAATTCTAGGGCTAATATTTGAGACTATTGCAAAGTGCTTCATGAGTTTTAAAGCAAAGCCCAATTAGAAGGTTCCAAAATCCGAGCTGAGGAGTAAGGTTTATTTGTGCATATATAAGCAGACCACAGAAGCACAGAGCACACAAACTCTGAAACAGACCTGAATTCACCATCTTGGCTCCATCATCCATCAGTTATTCATCAAGTAAGACTTGAAATTTCAAGTTGCTTAATCTCCCTCAGTCTCAGGTTCCACTCTTGGAATGTGTAGAAAATAATACTTTAGAGTTATGATAAAAATTAGAGATAATATGTACAGCATGGTCTTGACTCAGTTAATGTTTGATGGATGGTAACATTTTAAGAAATAAAAGGTCTGCATTCTATATTTGGAAATTCACCTGTTGTTGTTAAGAAAAGAATGTTTTCCAAGTACATATATTTAAATACCTATTACTGAAATGCTTGGAGAGTATGGAGGATATCATCAAGTATAGTTTCATTAACCAACAACTCCTATTCAGTCAATCTGTTTCTGAAGTGCTTCTAAAATGGCATTACTTCACTGACTTGTCTCAGTATAATGAACACATATGCATCTTGTTTTGTTACACATGCACTAAAATCTTTGTTTGGAACGCTAGTACCCTCTGCAATGTTATGTACACAGTATGCCTTCACAGTTTTCCAAGAAAGTAAAGATTAAGATTGAACACAAGTTGGGTTTTTTTGTGTGTGTTTTTTTTTTTTTTTGGTTTTTTTTTTTACATGGGCACAGGAGCTTGTGCAAAGTCAGCTCTGGCTGGCTTCCTTTCTTTGATCACATTTTGAGATAAGCCTGTTTGTTTATGAATGGTCTCTGGCTCCTAAAAGTGGAATCATAACCATGGTGATGTGGACAAAACCATTGTTCTAATCCACTGTATTCCACTGTGACAGGAGACAACTCTAGTTACTCTCTGAACTCTGATATTTTTGTCCATAAGATAATAATACTCACCTCATAAACTTGTGTGAGCTCAAAAAGGAAATACATATAAGAAGCCTAGCATTGTGCCTGCCATGCAGTTGATATTCAATTGGTGTTGTCTTCCTACCTGTCCTTTTTATCTGTGGTAATCTTAGGCCAATAATTTAATCATTCTGAACCTCAATTTCCCATCAATACAAAAAAGGATGATAACACCTACCTTGAAACATGCAGGGAGGAGTTAACAAGGTAGCATATGGGAAGTATCTAGCATAAGGTCTATTGCATGGTATAGACCTCAAACATTGTTACTTTCCCTTCGCCCTACAAAGCTGTGTTTATAAATTCTGATTTATTGGAAATTTTAATCACCGAGGAGTGTGTGTGTGTGTGTGTGTGTGTGTGTGTGTGTGTGTGTGTGAATTTCATTTACCAAAAAGTCACTGGATATTTAAAAACCAAAAGAAAAGCCCAGTGTAACCTAAATGCCCCCTGGAACCATTTCCCACGTCAGAAGGGTTGAGGCCCATGTAGCTATGCTCATTCTGAGTGGCTGAATATCCAGGGCAAAGCTGAGAATCTGCAGAATGCTAAACAGTCAGTCACCCACTGGGAAAGAGGCCGTACAACCCTGAGTCATGTGGGAGATGTGCACATTCTGGCCAGCAGAAATAGCAGCATCAGATAATGCCCCAAGGCTTGCTCTACAATGGAGTTTATTATTATTCATGTGAACGAAGTGGGAGAAGTACTGTCATCTCTTCCTGTGGTTTACTGAATTTTCATTGACAAAAAAATAAGAACACTTTTGTTTGCCAACACACTGCCCTTTGCCGGCCAGCTATGGCCCAGCCATGTGAAGTTGCACTTCATGTTTCAATGCAGCAAATCTCCCCAATGAGAGAAAAGGTCACTTCCTCCATCATACTCCCCTGACCACTACCTCTGCCAGATCCTGTCATGTGCTAGAGAGAGAAGACAAGGCAAAAACAGAGCAGCCAGCAGAAAAACCACTTCTCAATCCTACCAGCTTCCGAATCCAGAATGCAAAACCAGAGTCCAATGGTGTCACTAGCCTCTGTGGTCAAGCCCTACCTCTGGTTATGATTCATGAACAGGGTCGGCGTGAGAAGTCTTTTTACACGAGGTCATGAAACAGCCATGTTGGAGGTACAGCAGTGGTGTCTCAGTGGCATTATCTCAAAGCCTATCTATCTGTAAACATTCTTTCTTCAAATAACAAGAGCAGTAGTAAAATTACAGCTTCCCTTAATTACAATCACATTCTTAGCTTATCCCCTGATCACCTCGATTGAATTTGGACTCCCTCCTCCAAATGAGAAGATTGAGGTCCACAGGGGTCGGTGATCTTCCTGGTATCACCCAGTTAAGAAATGCTGAAGCCATATCTACAACCAAGAGGAGAAAAGCCTAGTCTGGAAATATGGATTTTAAAACACTATTGAACTGAAATGCATAGGGAATGTCAAGCACAAAGCAGGGCTTAGAGCAGGCATGCAAAAATTATTTCCTTTCCTCCTGTAAAACACCCTGGCTAACATGATTCTACCTGTTCTAACTATGGTGATTCTAGTAAACTAGTATAGCCACTATGGAAAACAGTGTGGAGATTCCTTAAAGAACTAAAAGTAGAACTACCATTTGATCCAGCAATCCCACTACTGGCTATCTACACAGAGGAAAAGAAGTCTTTATACAAAAAAGATACTTGCACATGCATGTTTATAGCAGCACAATCCACAATTGCAAAATCGTGGAACCAACACAAATGCCCATTAATCAATGAGTGGCTAAAGAAACTATGATATACATATATATATATATATACTATATATATAGTATTATGCTATATACTATATAACTGTTTATACGTTATATATATATATTTTATACGTTATAAGTATATACTTATAATGACATGATGGAATACTCTCAGCTATAAAAATGAAATGAATTAATAGCATTTGCAGCAACCTGGATGAGATTGGAGTCTATTATCCTAAGTGAAGTAACTCAGAAATGGAAAACCAAATATCGTATGTTCTCACTGATATGTGGGAGCTAAGCTATGAGGACACAAAGCCATAAGAATGATACAATGGACTTTGGGGACTTGGGGGGAAGGATGGGAGGGGGCAAGGGATAAAAGACTACAAATAGGGTGGGTGCAGTGTGTACTGCTCGGGTGATGGGTGCACCAAAATCTCACAAATCACCACTAAAGAATTTACTCATGTAACCAAATACCACCTTTACCCCAAAAACTTATGGAAAAATTAAATAAAATATTTAACAAAAATAATAGCAGTGGTGATTCTACACCAAGGCCCTTTTTTCAGCAAAATTCTTTATCCCCCACACAAGATGATGATAACCATAACAACAATAATACTACTGCCACAATAATAATACTTATCACTCTTTATAGAACTGCCAGAAAATGACATCTGGCCAGATGTCATCTCTCCACCCACACTGACAACCAGAAACACAGTGAATGAGTATCCCCCAAGCTGGGGCCAGATCCCATGTGACAAGGGTAGGGTGACCATATAATTTGTCACTGAAACCAGGACAGAACAAATCTTTCAGAATAAAAGTGGGTGCTGTGACTGTCTCTGGGATGATGTAGATACATCAAGACTATCAAGTTCTCACTATGCTAGAGTCTTCTCTTTATGTGACTTCCTTTTACAGACAAGGAAAGGTCATTCAGAGAGATGTTATAATTTGCCTGGAGGACTCAAGCCCAGGACAACTATGACTTGATTCTAGAATCCAGCTCTTTTTATCAATAGAAATGTGGACCCCAGGGACCCCATTGTGGGTCTCAGTCCCCTTCCCACTGGCTGTACTTGTCTTTAATAAGATGAGAGTTAGCATCCATCTAAGAGGGAGGGCTTTCCCTGACCTCATGTCTCATTCTGAAAGGTACCTAACTCCATCGACTTAAATATTTAATAGCAATCCTTAAGAAAAGAATTGATCCTTATTTCATACCAAGCCTAGACAAAAAAAATGCCCATTTCCTTCTCCTCTATCACACGAGCCTCTGAGTATATCCACTGAATTTCCTCTTGCTTTATTTGCACAAGCTTTTTTTCTACTGGTAAATTTCTTCTTGTTGGGAAATGGGGGGAGGAGATTACCACCTACCCCTGGGACTGCCAAGCCGGAAGAGCCTTCCCAGTGGGTGTCTCTCAGAGGAAAGAAGAACAGATGTGTGACCTGAAATGAACTGGGTTTGGGGTGAAAGCCTCAGGTGTCGCTGGCACCTGCTGCCTGCAAACAGTACCTGTGAGCTGCTGTTGCCCAGTGAACAGATGTCACAGGGAGATTCCGTAGGTCACTAAATGTTCATAGACTGATCAGATCAGGAGACATCCTGTAAGGTTATCTCACCTGACTTGAGGTGGTCAAGACCCTGAGATGCTCTAGAAATGAAAGACGGTAGTCCATGAGCTGTGTTCCATATTTCCAAAAGCTAAAGATTTTATTTCCTCTTAGTGCATTTGTTTATTTTGCAAATGTTTCCTCAATTATTGTGTGTAACTTTCATGATTACATTTGTTTACAATTATTAATCAAAATAAAATTCTATTTTTATGCATGATAAGACATGATAAG
>NW_016803233.1:1283810-1292416 GCF_001698545.2 Rhinopithecus bieti | reverse complement strand
AAGGCCGGGCGCGGTGGCTCAAGCCTGTAATCCCAGCACTTTGGGAGGCCGAGGCGGGCGGATCACGAGGTCAGGAGATCGAGACCATCCTGGCTAACACGGTGAAACCCCGTCTCTACTAAAAAAATACAAAAAACTAGCCGGGCGAGGGGCGGGCGCCTGTAGTCCCAGCTACTCGGGAGGCTGAGGCAGGAGAATGGCGTAAACCCGGGAGGCGGAGTTTGCAGTGAGCTGAGATCTGGCCACTGCACTCCAGCCTGGGTGACAGAGCGAGATTCCTTCTCAAAAAAAAAAAAAAAAAAAAAAAAAGACATGATAAGCTAATTAAAATGTCTTGTTTGATAATAATTTGTGGAGCAAAATGAGAATTCAATGCTCATAGAAGAAGATATACAAACCCATTCTCTAATACAAATCAGGTTATGATACTCCACTGTATCAAACTACAATGAATTCTCATGCCACTTAGAATAAAATTCTAATGCCTCAGCATTCGCCTAAAAGGCCCAACATAATCTAGCCCCCACCAATCTTTTTGATTGCACTTTCTACCATGAACCTCCTGACCCTCCATGGTTGGTTTCTAGAATATGCCTCAGGGCCTTTGCACAGTTGTTCCCTCTGCCTGGAACACTCTTCCCTCCTGTCTGCACAGGGCCATTTCCTTTATCCACCCAAATCTCAGCTCAAATGCAACCTCCTCAGTGAGGCCTTCCCTGACCACCTGATCCAAATTAGCATTTTCCCCACACTCCCACAGTTGATCTCTAGCACAACATCCATCTTGTCCTCTTGGTGACATATATTACTACCTGAAATAACTTTGCTCTTTTATTTGTTCCAAACTGTTAAGGGGTACATTCTCTTAAAAGATACAGTGGCTCGTGCCTGTAATCCCAGCATTTTGGGAGGCCAAGGCAGACTTGGGCAGCTCCTGGGCTCAAGCAGATGGACCGCTTGAGCCCAGGAATTCAAGATCTGCCTGGGCAACAAAGCAAAACCCTGTCTCTACAAAAAATCACAAATTAGCTGGGTATAGTGGTGCATGTCCATAATTTCAGCAACTTGGGAGGCTGAGGTGGGAGGATTGCTTGAGCCCAGTAGGTTGAGGCTGCAGTGAGCCATGATCGTGCCTCTGCACTCCAGTCTCGGTGACAGAGTGAGATCCTGTCTCAAATAAATAAATAAATAAATAAGAGCTATAGTTATGACCCTTGTGCACATGTAAGATGAATATATATCAAAGATTTTTTTAAATAACTTACCACAAAAAGGAGAACTATGTGAGCTAATGCATTTGTTAATTAGCTAGATTTAACTATTCCACTATATATATGTATCATATATATGATATATAGTGTGTGCACATGTATTTCAGCACATCATGTTGTACACAACACATACATACAATTTTATCTGTCAATTTAAATTTAATTTCATAAATAAATAACTTCATAAAAGATTTTATTAGCTCGATCATTAATGAGGTAGCCAGTGAGATGTTACAACCAGTGCCACACATGGATATTCAGATGAACAATGTTAAAATAAATTTACAAACCCATGCAAACCGGCAAAAATGTTCAATATCCATAAGGTGATAATCAATTGCATTCCACCAGGTGCAGTTTGCATTTCTATGTACAGGAATTAATTGCCTTATTACCAGTTTTCTACAAGTTAACTTCTATCTCAACAGCTATTAAATAGCCAAGTGGAAAGCAAAGACTTACATCCCTATATTACCAGATAATCTCCAGCTGCTCCAGATTCACTGACAGAATATTCAGTAATCTCTTTTGCTCATTTCAAAATCATCCACGATTGTTTATGTATTACTGTCTGAAAGTATCTTGTTCCTTTACTCACTTCTTTCCTAATAGCCCTGTTCTGGAATGTAAGCTTTATGAAAGCAGAGACTGCCTGCTTTATTCACCAGTTTCTCCAAAGCCCAAAACTATGACCAATTTCTGCTAGATGCTTGGGAATATTTGCTGAATAAGTCGGTGACCAATAACAGCATGAAAGAAAAAAAAAAGTCACACTCACAATAAAAAATGCAAAATAAAATAAGACAGCCACATCTTTCTTTTCATATTGCCAAAGTGTCATAAAAGGTCCTATCAAGTTCTACTGAGTGTACAAAGGACATCTCCAGGGTTGTCAGTTAGCTCAGCACGATCACCCCTCACTTCTAAGGCAGGAACTGCGTTTCCTAGAATCCCCTCCCTGTGTGACTCAGAGTTAGAGTTTGCCAATGGGAATAACTCACAGGAGATTTGGAAAGCAGAAGCGATGCGAAGCCAGAGATCCTAGTGGCCAGAGACAGTGGCATTTTAGACCTTTCCATGCGTTCCAACTTTACAATTATGTTGACCCCTCGTGACAGCTTCTCAGATCCCTCTGCCAGCTCCAACTCTACCAGCTCCAGTGCTCTAGGCTGAAGTGCTTCTGGATAAAGCCTTCTGGACCTTCATTTCCCTGCTCTTCCCATACTTATGTGAGCCCTAATTTCTGTATTAAACTGTTTTCCCTAAAAAACTTGTAGTGGTTCTATTTTCTTCACCAAACTCAGACTAATACAGAAGAGATTTCATACACTGCTGAGATAAAAGCCTTTCCATTTCATTCAGCTTTCAACAACTATTAAGTAGTTACATGTCTTGGAGAGCAATTTGATAATAGTCAGGCAAGAGTTTACAATCTTTGACCCAGTAACCCACTTCTAAGAATTAGTCTGTTCTAAGGAAGTAATGATTTATCCAGACAAAGATCTAAGTTTATGAAAAAGGATGTTAATAAAAGCAAAAGTAATACTTTCTTTCCAGGGAGGTGGTTTAAAACTTAATGCATATCCCTAAGATATAACATTATGTAGCTTATATGAATCATGTTGTTTTCTTTATTTTATGATATGGCAAAATTACCACTGTTAAAGGTGAGTGAAAGTACAAGATATCAAATCATATATAAAATAATTTAATTTGCCAAAATAAAAATAAAATGCATACTATGCTCCACTGTATATTACCTGTGTGACTTTGTAGATGTCAGTTAACTTTTGAACATCACTTTCCACAGCTGTCAAGTGGAGATCATAATATTTGCCATGCCTTTCCTAAAGAGTCAAATGAGATAAGTTCTTTATCTGAAGCACCAGACTAATGTAAAAGGATCTTACAAACTTCATTCTCATTACCAGCAGGGAGTGCCTTATAGTGATTAGAAGCAAGCCCTCTGGAGCCAGCTGTTACAATTCAAATCCTGGCTTGGCCACTTACTAAGAGTAACACATTAGGGAAGGCACTTATCTCTGCCTCAGTTTCTCTATCTGAAAAATATACATAAAGCTATTATTATTTCGTATTATTATTGTTATTATAAGAACTAAATTAGTGCCATGTTTAGGACTTAGTACATGGTAAGAGTTAAATTAATGATATATTTTCCTCCAAATTACTCAACATATTCATTCTATAATTATTTATGGAGCATTCATTGTGTGTTTTAGACTGGGAGGTTGCAGAAACATTTAATAAGGGATCCCTTACTCTCAGAGGAATTCACCATCAAGAGGGAGAAGGGCTAAGTACATGATCATAACAATAGAATAAGGAAAAAAATTTGCATCATAGAACTGCTTCTAGGATTAAGAGGTGAAAATGCATGTAAAGTATCATATCTGAGATCAAGTAGAAAAGAATAGTACCCCTTTGATGAGATAATTGTATTTCTACAAGACTAAGTTGTCCAGCATCACCCAGTTAATTTGCATTTTACATACTTGATCTCCTTAGATCTTTACATCAACACTATATAGTAAACATTATCATCCCAATTTTACCACTCAAGTAAAGTTTACCTACTTTACTAAAGCTCACCAAAGTTATAATTTTCCCAGGGGCACATGGCTAGAAAATGGAGGAGTAGGAACTTTAACCAAGGTCAGGCTAACTCCTCCTAGGACATTTGCCATTGGGCCATAAACCATACAAATGTTTAATTTCAACTTTGGTAACATTGTGATTCACTGCACTATCCCTGACCTCCACATCCTGAGATCTTTTTCCCCTAGACTTCAGGGACAAACTCTTAAGCATTATTTCTGTATCACCCATCACCTGGTATAGTGTCTACCTACTAGGAACCCCAATAAATCAGTGTCAAATCAATGAAGAAAATGGGTGTAAGTACAAGTCATTGAAGGAAAGATAGAACCATTGTCTCCTATCAAGGATTTATTTAAACAGAAAGAATAAAAGCTCAGATAACTAGCCATGAAAACAGTAACAACTCAGCTTCCAGCAAACTGCTCCTGATGAGTCTCCCATCAACTTTAGTCAACAGTGCAATCCCACGGCACATTAAGTGGAGAATTTGATCCAAAAGAAACACTGTCAGTAGGCACATATGCAATTGTTCTGATTAAATGCAGCCTGCCAGAATTAAAACACCATAGGCTGTTTGCAGAACTCCTTAGTTTTAACGAGATAAATCCCATTTTAGTAGCAAAGATACAATGTATTCATTAGGCCCCATGAAGTGACAAATGTAAGTGACAAATGTAACTAGTCTATGATATAGATGAACTTAGTTGTGGAAATTACAAGATGATCAATTAACGTTGCCCAACTTAATTCCTTGAAGCCTCACTTGGTGGACTGAGGTAGGCAGTTACCGTGTCAGCCTTTAGAGAGCAATTTATCTCACCAACATTCCAACTAAAAGGAAACTAACATTTGTTAGCTGCTGATTATGTGCCAGGCTCTAAGCACAAGCATTTGCATCAACCATCTCCCACTCTCCCACTAGTGACCATATTACCCCAGAATTGTACAGATGCGCAAATTGAGGCTCAGAGATGCTAAACAACTTGCGGTAACACACATCTGGTATGCAGCAAAGCTTGGATTTGAACCCGGACTTGTCTGGTTTCAAAGGCATTGGTGTTGGTGGGACAAGAAGAGGTAGGCCTGTCTGCATTCAAATCCTGGCTCCTACACATATTAGAATGTAACTTTGGCAAATGTCTTAAATTTCCCCATCCTTAGTTTCATCTGCCAAATGGATACCATATTTTTACCAATTTCATAAAATGAATGTGAAAAGTAAGTGAGACTGCAGACAGAACAAAAGGGAGTTGTTAGCTGTTCACTCACGGAATGTTGCACATACCACTGCAGGGTCAAAAGAAATGAGTGAGGACAGTCCAGAGGGTTCCACGTGTTTAGATGAGGTCATGCAGATAGTAAGTGCCAGGCTAGGACTGAACACATCACAGGATCTGTTAAACACTCAACCAAATGCCCACACACTTCCACTTTATCTTCATTGATCCTCATAACTAACCAGGTAGGTAGGGAGCCTAGGTAGAATGCCCTAAGTTGGGAGGCTGAGCTCAGAGTAGTGAGGCACTCACCCTTGAAACAAAGGCAAGCATAACCTTCCCTCACCTCACAATGTCTGTGGCACTAGAGCTTGTGAATAATCTTCTTAGTTAAGATAATTTGGGTCCAAACCCCAGCCTGCAGCTTATTAACCGTAAGACCCAGGTCCCTCATCTGTAAGACATGGACAGCAATAGTTCCTACCTCATGGTGTTGTTGTTTAAGTGTTAGGACTGGGTCTGTCATTCTTTAACCTTTCCATAGCCAAGTTTTATTATCTCTATATCCAAATAACAACTATCCCCACCTCCTATAATTGTTGTGAATGTTAAATTATTTAATCCATACAAAGTATTCAGTGTGGTGCCAGGATGTATGTTGAAAGCACTGAGTAAATGTCATTTGTCTTCATTTAGTAGTGGTAGTGATGGTTGTGGAGGTAGTAAACTATCAAGGTACAAATACCTTGGTAAAAACAATCCTCCCTAAATAGCTAATGCATGCAGGGCTTAATATCTAGGTGGTGGGTTGATAGGTACAGCAAACCACCATGGCACACATTTACTTGTATAACAAACCTGCACATCCTGCACATGTATCCCAGAACTTAAAATAAATTTTTTTAAATCCTCCCTAGATTATTAGACCTTCACACCTTAACCTGAATGGATTTTTTATTTGGTTGGTTGGTTGGTTTGGTTTCTTTCCTAAAAAATTCACTTGTTTATTCCCAGAAAGTAGAATAAAGTCATAATTCTACTAATTACCCCCAATAATGGAGAGGGTCTATCTTGCTAAGGCTATAGAAAGGCAAATTTAAGCTGCTCAGAGCTGCTGAGAATGAAATGGAATGATGCATGAAAAGATCATGGTGGTGGTTGGGATGCACCATTGCTTCCTGGCACTACACAGACTAACCAAGTGTTCTAGGATATTGCGTCAGGTGACATGAAGGTTTTCCCACTCTAACACTCTTCATGTGAAATACCTTGATTTTAAGTGGTGCTTTAAAAGCAGCAATTCTTGGACAGCAGTGCCCCCTAATGATCCCATTTAATTTAAGACATTAGGGGTCCAAATGATGCTCAAATAACTCACCCACAGTTAACTCGGATATACTTTAGTGCATTTCAGCTCTGTAGCCAGCTATGTTCTAGGTGCTGCTGGGAAAGCAACAGTTCAGAAAATTTATGATAAGGCTTGAATGTGCCTTCCAAAGTTCATGAGTTGGAAACTTAATCCCCAGTGCAGCAGTGTTGACAGGTAGAACCCTTAAGAGATGATTAGCTCATGAGGGCTCTGCCCTTACAAACGGATTAATGGTGTTATCATGGGAGACTGTTATCAATAGAATGGGTTCTAATAAAATGATGATTTTCTCTTTTCCTTTCTCTCACATGCACATGCTCTCTTGCCCTTCCACCTTTCTCCCTGGGATGACACAACACGAAGGCCCTCACCAGATGCCAGGGTTATGTTCTTGGATTTCCAAGCCTGAACCATAAGCAAATGGACTCTCATTGTTTGTAAATTACCCAGTCTATGATATTCTGTAAGAGCAGCAAAAAATACACTAGTACAATCTACCTCCTGGGAGCTGTTTAGAGAGCTAACTCCCACCTGCATCTTTAGCAGCAGCACATATACCTCTCATTCTGGCTCTCTGTGCTTTGCCGCATTGACCTGCTTTTTGTCACTTGCAACAACCTCTTCCCTGACTCCAGAGTCTGCAGATTTTGTTCCTCTTCCTGATTGGCTCTCTTGCCTCTCTCCCCTACCCTTTACTACTTATCTCACTATTGCTACTCATCTTTCTGGTCTTGGCACAAATGTCACACAGAAATGTCTTACCCCACTCCCCAGGGAAGGACACAGTCTACTGTTATATGAGTTTATCTCACCCTTCATTTTTTTTTTTGCAGGCCCTATCACAACTACAACAAAACTATTATTTGGGCCATTGGGTGTATCATGCCTATCTCAGCACTCACCTAACCGCAAGCTCCATGAGGACAAACTCACCTCTGTATCCCTAGCACCTAACACAGCACTGGAATGTGGTTGCCACTCATTAAAAATGGGTTTACTTAATTCAGAAATTACAGAGGGGTGTGACATATTGGGGTGTGGCTGAGTTCACTTTTGTTTTTGTTTTATTTCTTAGAAGAGGAATAGTGGTAGATTAAATTCCTTAAAGCAACCTGGCATTTAAAAAATCAAAATGCCCGTTTACTTTTTTAAAAATAAATACATTTGAAGTTTACAACATGATGTTATGGGATACATATAGGTAGGAAAATTGTTACTACAGTGAAGCAAATCAGCATATCTAGCAACTCAGATTGTTACTTTCTTGCGACAAGAGCGGCTAAAATCTAATTATTTAGCAAATATCATCAGCAATACAACTTTGTTACTATAGTCCTCATGTTATACAATTAGATCTCTAGACTTGTTGATCCTACATGACTGCTTTGTATTTATTTTTGAAATATCTTTTTAAAATAAATTTATTCCTTCACTTTGAATCTTTTTAAGGTGGCCAATACTGCGTAGAAATAAAACGCTTATGGGTTTAGCAAAGTTTCAATTGACTTTCTCTTTGACCCATTAATTCTACCCTACAGAAACATTTGCAAAAGCATGAAATGACAAATGCGTAAGGTCATTAATTATAGCATTATTTGTAAATCAAAACATTAAAAACAACTGAAGTGTTCAGCAGTGGGGAACAGTTAAACTGTGACACACTCACACAACGTAGTAACATGCAGCTATTCAAAAGAATGAGGACAATATCTATGTAGTAAAATGGAAAGTTCACCTGAGTGTATTGCAAAGTGAAAACAGGACAGTGTAGAAGAGTTATAATATGCTACCTTTTGTGTGAGGGAAGAAAATAGGAACTTTTATATGTTTCATATATCTGCAAAAACAGGAAGATGAAAACATAGAAAATGTAAACAAGAAACTAATAAAAGTAGTTACCTTATAGAAAATGCATTGGGAATATATGGGGAAAGAGATGGAAATAAAACTTCCTTGCGTATACCTTTCTATACCATCATGCTCTTTGAATAATGTGGGTTCATTATTCATTAAAAGTAAAGCTAATTTTAAAATATTTATAAAATTAAAATAAACCAAGACAAATAAATATAACCATATATCAATTTAGAAATATTATCACACAAAGAAACAATTACTTTTCCCCGAGAT
>NW_016803233.1:1275370-1283618 GCF_001698545.2 Rhinopithecus bieti | reverse complement strand
AGTAAAGCTAATTTTTAAAAATATTTATAAAATTAAAAATAAACCAAGACAAATAAATATAACCATATATCAATTTAGAAATATTATCACACAAAGAAACAATTACTTTTTTCCCGAGATGTTTGAGAACACAGCACTTTGTACGTTCTTAGTGGGATACATTTCATGGACAGAAGAACACATCAAATTTTAAACTAAACCTGACTCTTTTATATTCACATTCATATTGTTATTTTGAAACTATTATCTTTGTATCATTCAAGAAAGCAAATGAGGAGGTCTATTAATGATGTTCTAAGTGAACAAAAGTCAATCATGAAATCAAAAATGAAGCATAAAACTAATGTTAACATTGAAGTGATGACAGGTAAATGAACTTTTTGTTTTATTAATTACATATTTTCTATCTTAGTTCATTGAAATGGCCTAGCAGCCGTGTCATCCGGTATCAGTAATCACACCTGGTACCAGATTCTGCTTTGTAAAATCAAGAGTTCTTGTAGAACTGGCTGCTTTCAGGACTGAATTAGGGAAGGTACAAAACACGCGTAGAACATATTGTTATGTTCAAAAGCAGAGAAGCTTTCAAAGAGTAATTGGGCATGTCAAAAGAACACAAGAACCAGGTGGAAGGAGCTCTTGCTGACCCAAATTGTGATGACTGAAACACTTAAAAGAGTAGTGATAATAGCAAATTAAAATATACTGAATATACTAGAGCCATGAGTCCATAATGACTCAAAAAAGAAAAATCCAGAAACAAAACCTCATTTGTCGCCATTTGTAATGATTCTTAAGAACAATTTCTCCCTTTCCAAATTGGTAATTAAAAAGAAGTAGTTAAGTGTTTATTTTGCCTTTTCAGTAGAAACTATATTTCAGGGCAAATAGACCCATTTATGACAGAAAGTTCTGTTTTACATCAAGCAGTAAAGATAAAAGGAATATTAGAATTATGAAGTCAACACTTTACCACTCCTAATGAGAATCTTGTTTCAAGCATAGAAGGCTGTGCTGTTCACACAAAAAAGTAAATAATTCAGTGCAGTCTGGGGAGGATCTGAGAAAGCTTCCAGGAAGAGGCAGTTGGGCTGAGGCTCGAAGATGGACAAAATCAGCCATGACATGAATACAGGAGGACTTGTCAGATGGAGGGACATGATGAGGGCCTGAAAAAGCTTGAGGAACTGCACCTATATTGGAGGAGACTGTTATCCACTTAAGAGACCCAGAGTCAGCACAAAAACCGAAAATTACAAAGAGTCAAATGTATCCTTAAAAAGTCCCTTTGGAAGGAGCTTTCTTGTGGCCCCATACACTGTCTCTCAGTAAGCCCATCACAGCCAGTTTCTCCATAGAGTTGTGATCAGATCACTATTTGAGAAATATGAAGTAGTTAATAATAGGAGATGATCTTGTTCAAAGACAGCACGTTCTGAGATGCTCCCATTCTTGGGGGCATGTGGGGACTGACACCAATGAAGGGAAGAACAAGAGTCATAGCTGTCCTCTCTGGCTTCCTAGGGGCATATGGCACGAAGAGTAGACCAGCTGCCCACGTTGACATTGCTCGGAGTGTTCATTGTTCTCTCGCTCTCTGTAGTCAGCCAGTATTGCTGAGTATACATGACGCAAAGGTGCAGGGAAAGGGACTAGGGAAACCAGGTATGAGGGCCCTCTGGGAAATAAAGGGAGAATTGGGAAGGAGTCACATTAGGAAGGGGCTATTTTGCTAAATTGGCCAGTTTAGGCTTTGGAATAAAGGGAAGCCATGGATGGAGTTTCAAGCAAGGTATAGCATGATAGGATCTATGCTTTGGAAAGATTACTCTGGCTTCATTGTGAAGAATGGCCTGGCAGCTGTGGGGATTCAAGGAAGGGGGAGAATGCAGACAAGCGAGGAGACTATTGCCATTACTGTCTTTATATCTGGCTTCTTTTTCAGGTCCTCCTTGAGAGGCCAAGTATCACATGAACTGGACATGAAGGCAAAGTTTTTGATCTGAAGGAGGAAAGGATGCCATGTTTAGAACTCTGCACACAAAGGAAAGGCTATTTAGGGATCTAGGCTATTTAGGGATCCAGATTCTCCAACCACAGAAAGTTGGTGGGTGAGAAGTGGCTGCTTCCCACTGAATTCCCCAGGGCAAATGAAGGGACCCACATGGTGTTTCTTCCCAAAAACTTACCACAGAAGTGGAAATTATAAATGGGGCCAGGAAGTGGTCATTTCATGTCAGCCCATCTGCAATACATTCAAAATAGCTGCCACTTGCCCAAAGAGACCTCCAAATTCTAAACAGTCTGCCTAGCACATATCCATTTATACAGCAAACCTTACTGAGCAACTACTATGGTAGGGACTGCACTATAGTTTAGTTAATAAAAGTTAGAAATTAGCCCTCTGGGAGATAAAGACCTGATAAATAAGACAGATAGAGTTCCTGTTCTTGAACAGGAGATTCGGGACAGAGTGATGAGGGTGAGCCCAGGAGAGAGATCTTTCACCAAGCCAAGTAAAGGCTACTGACTTCACTGACCCTGGGACATAACACCTGAGGGTAATTGAATGGTAACAAGCTTCTTATTATAATCAAAATATTATTAGCCTGAGTATGACAAATAAAATAATTCTAGTGTATTTCATTTCCAACTTAACATCCATTAAATATGTTGCTGGTTTCCAGCCTCATTGCTAAAAATATTCTTAAGGTGAACAAGATGCTATCCTGGTTACCAGCTATAGTAGAATGAGTGAAGTTAAATTATTCTGATCATTATCAAATAACAAAAAGAATTTTATTTCAGGAATTTGAGACCTACAGTTGAAATTTAATTGTTTGCTCTAGAATGCTAACATAAACAGTAATAATAGATAGATGGGTGAATAGATAGATGATAGATAGAGACTGCTAGATATAGCATAGAATATTCTATAGTCCTCATATGGTCTTTGCCACATGTTTATTTGCTTTTTCAAAATATTTAATCAAAGAATAAGAAATCTCAGTTGATATAAAAATTCTAGTGAGTCATGACCTAGAAATGCACAACAATGTTACGCAAAACTGTACATCTAAAGGTCATCAACTGATGAGTACATATACAAAATGTGGCATATCCATATATAGGAACACTACCCAGCAATTAAAAGCAACAAACTACCAGTTAATACTACAACACAGATGAGCTCAAAAATATTAAGCTAAGCCACACACAGAAGACTACATATATTATTACATGAAACCTCTAGAAAGACTAAATATTTCACTTATACAAAACATCTGTAAAAGGCAAATTTGTACAGACAGAAAGCAAACCAAGTTTGCTTATGACTGGGAGTAGGAGCAGGAATTAACAGCAAATGAGCACAAGGAAGTTTTGGGGGGTGATGGGAATGTTCTAAACCTGGACTACAGTACGACGAGTATGTAGAGTAACAACTCTAGAAATTTACTAAATTAATTAAATTGAGCAATTACAATGAGTAAATTTTGTTGGGAAATTATAGCTCAAAAAAGCAATCAAAACAAACACATGCACAGGCATAAACATATTTCATGTATTTTTAATCCAGGTGTATATGAAAGTGTTTGACAATAATGCCATGTAGCTGCTTTATACTGAGCATCTCCTTAAGAACCAGCTACTTTTATCTCTGTTCCTGAAAGCCACCTTCAGAGAGAAATCATATTAACCCAGGGACAGAACACAATTGGGCCCACCTCTAAATCCTATACACAATTCATTTCATCATATCCCCCGAAATAGAAAGAATCCATTGCCCCAGATTCACATGGCGTAGTCAAAGTAACAAACTAGATTCACCCTGCACCCGCTGATCTTTCTTGCTGTTGTCAGACCCTGCTTCCCTGATCTCCTGGACACCATCTTGGGATAATCCTGCAAATCAAAGTTGATCATGTCATTCCTGTACTCAAAATGGTGCCCTGGTGCTGAAACCTTGGCTTGGGCCCTTCACAACCTGGCCCCAGCTCCCAGCATCTAGGACATCCTTGCTCACTGTTTCCCCACACCACTGTGCACTGCTTTTCTCTGAACTTCTCACCAGTCTTTGAAGCTGATGGCCATTTTCACATTTCTTTGTCTTTGTCCGTGAGGTTCCTCTCACCTGAAATGCTTGATCTTTCCTTGTACCTGCCACATATCAATAAATCCCTGCTTTTATTTTAATATCATGAATATCTATCATTCTTAGTGAGCCTTCTACTGCTTCTCCAAGAGAAGTTAATTGTTCCAAGCAGGTTCTACACACTATGCTTATTTTCTTCATTCTCTTTAATAGCATTTTAAAACATGTTCCCAGTTTAAGTCTAGTGCGTTTGTCATATTTTCTTCATAACCATAGCATATACCATTAAAGGATTACTTGGATTCAGTTCTGATCTTCAGATTCCATAATTTACTAGCTCTGTGACCTAGAGTTTATGTAAACTCTTGACATTAGTTTTCCCAACTGTGAAATGAGACCAATGAAAGCACATACCTCAAAGATACTTGTAAGAATTAAACAAGATAATAATCATTAATGAAAAAGCATATTTTCTGGTCCATCAAAAGTGCTTAATAAATGTTAAATAATAATACTAATTTTTACCAGTATAGCAAAGGCTCATTAAATGTGAATCACATAAGGGAGAGAGAGAAGATACAGGAAAGAAGTAAAGAAGGGAAAGGGAAGAAGAAGTTCCTTGACAAAATGGATAAGAGCTTATGATTTAGAATCAGGTAACATTGAATCTTTGCCTTGCTATTGTAGATTGGGCAACCTTGGACAAGTTATTTGAACTCCATGTGTTTCAACATGAAGATAAGTATACCACTGGATAACACATATAAAGCCCTTAGCACAGTATCTCGTTTGCAGTAAGTCAAAGAAGAAAAGTAACAAAAGTTTGTGAAAAGAAAATCCTCTTGCTTCATCTTTTTTATTCATCTTTGGCAAAGGTCACCTAAATAATTTCTTAACCATTCTGACTTTATACGCTGCTTAGATACTGCCTAGAAATCCAGGATTTCAAGATGGTTGAGAGAAGTGGGTTATGAAAAATTATGATACAGTCTCACTTTCACCTCCACCTGATATAGAAAATTCCCTTCCAACATGGTCAACTCCAGTGAATCTTCACTATTTTGATCTTCAGTTACTTTCTCATGAGAATATTATTAAAAGCAGAGAGGAAATAACTAAATGGAAAAAGATTAGCCAAGAAGCAATGAAGAAATTCTCAACAAACTATTAGCAAGCCATATAAAAAGGATTAAACACCTTGGCAAAGTGAGATTTGTCACAGGAATGCAATGTTGTTTTGACATCAAAAATCAAAAAAATACATAATCATCTCAATAGACACAGGAAACACATTCAACAAAATCCAGCGTGCATTCATGATTTCAAAACTTGGAATAGAAGGAAAATTTCTCATCACGATAAAGGGCATCTACAAAAAATTTACAGCTAACACCATACTTAATGGTAAAAGACTATATGCTTTCCCCCATAAGATTCAGAATAAAGCAAGGATGTCTGCTTCGGCACTTCTTTTCAACATTGTATTACAGAATCTAGCCAGTGAAATCAGGCAAGCATATAAAATAATGAGCACCCAAGCTAGCAAGGAAGAAGACAACAGGATTTGAACCTAGAAAATCCAAAGGATCCATTAAAAATACTAGACATAATAAGTTTAGCAAGGTCACATGATAGAAGATAATTTCACAAAAATCAATTGTATTTGTATAAGCAATGAACAATCTGAAAATGAAATTAAGAAAAAATTCAGTTCGCAATGACATCAAAAGAATAAAATGGAAAATATTTTAACAAATGATGAACAAGACTTCTACACTTAAAATCACGAAACATTCTTGAAAGAAAGAATATCTAAATATATGAAAACATGTCCCATGTCCATGTATTGAAGACCTGATAGTGTTGAGATGATGATTCTACCCAAATAGATCTATAGATTCCATGAAATCCCTATCAAATTACCAGCTGGAATTTTGGCAGAAATTGACAAACTTATCTTAAAATTCACATGGAAATCCAGGGAGCCAGAATAGCCAATTTTCAAAATTAAAAACAAAATTAGAGGACTTACACTTCTCAATTTGAATATTTCCTATAAAGCTAAACTGTGTGGTACTGGTATAAGCATAGATATATAGATCAATGGATAAACCCTTACAGACAATAGACTTTCAATAAAGGTGTCAAGAAAACTAAATGGGAAAGAAGTTTATTTTCACCAGATAATTCTGGAACAGTTGAACATTCACATGCAAAATGATTAATTAGGACACCTACTTCATACCATACACAAAAACATCCTCAAAATTGACTAAAGGCCTACATGTAGGTGCTCAAAACTATAAAACTCTTAGAAGAAAACACAAGAGAAAAGTCTTCATGACTTGAGGTTAGGCATATTTCTTAGATACAACACAAAACAAGCAATAAAAGAAAAAAAATGGATGAATTGGATTCAATCAAAATTAATATTTTTGTTGCTTCAAAAGACACCATCAAGAGAGAACTCACAGCTTGGAAGAACGTATTCGCAAATCATTTATCTGATAAGGGATTTGTATCTAGAATATATTTTAAAAATTCTTACAACTCAATAGTACATATTTTAGAACACAGTTTTAAAATGGGTAAAGAATTTAGATAGGCATTTTTCCAAATGATCAGTAAGCATACAAAAAGATGCTCAACATTATTAGTCATTCGGAAACGCGAATCAAAGCAGCAAGACATCACTTCACACTCAGGAGGATGGTTAAATCTAAAAGTCAGATAATAAGAGTTGGCAAGGATGTGAAAAACTTGGAACCCTCATTCATTGCTGGTGAAAATGTAAAATGGTACAACCATGTTGGAAAATAGTTTGACAGTTTCTTAAAAGGTAGACATTGACTTACCATGTAACCTAGCAATTCCACTTCTAGACTTCTGTCCAAAAGAAATGAAAGCATATGTCTACAAAAACAAAAAACTCATACACATAAATGTTCACAGCAGTATGATTCATAATAACCAAGAAGTTAAAAAATCTATGTCTCTGTACACTTTATATACGGATTTGTTAATCCAGCTAATTTGAAGTCAATTTCTCTTGTGTTTTACATTTGACTTTGAACACTTGAAATAGTCAACATTTTGTATCCTAAAGATTAGACTTTCCTTTTATTGACTTTGTTATTTTTGCAGACTTATGCTCTGCCTCATCCCTGTATCTCTCCACCCTTGCCTCTGCCATAGTCCTTAATCAAAACTCATCTGCCAATGCTAGGAAATAGTAGTAGCAAACTGTCCTAGATCTGGCCTAAAAATTGTTTGATAGTTTTCAGGGAATTCAGACAATTGATTCCTTTGGCAAAATTATTTTCACTGAATAGGTTTTCAGGGAATTTTTGTTTTTGTGAATTGCCTTTTGACAATGGATTATCAGCAAATTGACCGACAGCCAGTAAACAACTCCCTAACTCTCTTCTGTCCTCTCTGCCTCCTCACAGCTTCCCTTCACTCTTTGTTCACATAAAGGGGCCCATTGGCAGTCACGTGTTTACATTGTTTGAGCCTCTCAGAGTCTTCTGGGCTTTGAGATCTAAAGCTTGTCAGTTCAGATATGTTGACCTGACTGTGAGTCATAACAAAGGTAAAGGGTAAACACTTTTTTAATAGCCATGAAATGTTTTCTTCAAAATTATTCAGAATAAAATATAAAGGAGATGAAAGTAGAGAAACTCTTGCTGCTATGGTGACCTGTAAGCCCACCCACCCCTAACATCTCCATGTGTACATCTATTTCTCCAGTACCCTCTGCCTTGGAAGGTGACCTGTCATTCCACATATCACAGTTTAGAAATCACTGACTTTATCTAGTCACTTCTTCTCATGGGTCAGAAAACTGAGGCGCAGGCCGGGAGCGGTTGCTCATGCCTGTAATCCCAGCACTTTGGGAGGCTGAGGCAGGCAGATCACCTGAGGTCAGGAGCTCAAGACCAGTCTGGTCAACATGGTAAGACCCTGTCTCTACTAAAAATACAAAAATTAGCCGGGTGTGGTGGTGGGCGCCTGTAATCCCAGCTACTCAGGAGGCTAGGGCAGGAGAATTGCTTGAACTCAGGAGGCGGAGGCTACAGTGAGCCGAGATTGTGTCACTGCACTCCAGCCTGGGTGACAGAGCAAGACTCCAACTCAAAAAAAAAAAAAAAAAAA